>NC_056736.1:286127567-286356672 GCF_019279795.1 Protopterus annectens | reverse complement strand
TCGACAGTTCATTTGATTGACAAGCATTTGCCCCCTTCCCCAATGTTGTGTGACCCTGGAGTTGATATATATATATATATATATATATAGTCGGGGTGTGGGCAAGCCCCACCTAAAATGCTTGTCGATCAAATGAACTGTCGACCAAATGAACAGTCGATCATATGAACTGTTGACCAAGTCATATAGACCCATATATATCTATATATCTATATATCTATATATATATATATATATATATATATATATATATATATATATATATATATGTATAGATCTACTCACATATATATATATATATATATATATATACACACACACATACATAAACAAGAATCAAACCATAGATTATTTCGGAGGCTATAGAGTCCTATAAAAATCCAACTAGAATTACCCAGTCTCCCAGGAGTACAGGCAGGGGTTATTGTGGGTGGGTTGTGAGAATAAAGATTGAGATGGACAACACATATGGAACGTTATGGTACGTACATAACTTCTTTATGTGATGTCACTCTCACCGTTACTCTCACTGGTGGGACCGCGTCCATAGCTACCTGATTCTTGGGTGGCTTATGGGAGAATATTCCTCAGAACCATAGAACCAAAGGATGCTCTCCTCCTACAGGCCAAATCCAATTTGTAATGAGTAATAAATGTATGTGGCTTTGCCCATATCGCTGCAGCACAGATGTTATCCAATGGTAATCTAGCTTGAAATGCTGCAGAAGTAGCCACTGACCTGGTGAAATGAGCTTTGATAGGGTTTGAAATACCCTTGTTGTTAGAATTGTATATGAAAGATGTACATTGTGAAAGCCATTTGGATAAGGTAACCTTGGATACTGGTTGGCCTTTCTTAATATCAGAACAGGAAATAATTGATCTGACTTTCTGATTTCTGAAGTCCTGTGCAAGTAAAAACTTAACTGTCTGTGAACGTCCAGAAGATGCAAGGAATATACTCCTTTATTTTGAAAATTTGGGAAGAAAACTGGTAACTCAGATTGACTGAGGTTACTTTCCGATACAATCTTAGATAAAAAGGAGGGATTAGTGTGTAAAGAAACTATGTCCTTGTGAAAAATTAGGTATGGGAGCTTGGTAGACAGGGCTTGTAACTCCGAAACTCTCTTACTGAAGTAATAGCTACTAAGAGAAGCTTTTTCCATGACAGATACCTTAATTGCAAGTAGCAGACGGTTCAAAGGGAGGGGAGGTCATCTTGGACAACATGAAATTCAAATCATAGGTTCATAGATTAGTACTAGGCTAACTGCCCTTGCGAGCCATTTTAAGCCTAGTCAATTATCCCTTGTGAGACTCAAACCCTGAACCTTGTGTTTGTAAGGCACCTTAACCATTAGGCCACCCTCCCAAGGCAGAGTTGGGTTTTTGTATAGAGGGTGTATCATTGTAGTTCAGTCTGTTAGAGAGGATTCCAGAACCATTTTCTCCTATATGAAAATTTGAAATTGCTGCCAGAGGAACCCTAATAGTAGCTGCAGTGGCTCCTTCATTGAAAACCTTTGGGAGAAATTCTTGAATAGAATGTATGGGGGCAGTAAAGGGATCTATATGATTAATGTTGGACCATGCCACAAATCTCTTCCATTTACTTTTGTATAATTTTCATGTAGACGTTTTATGGGAAGATAAAATGTGTTTAACTGGAGAGGAGAGGAGAGAAAACCTGGCAATCAGGGGAACTGCAGCAGCCAAGTTGTTAGTTTGAGACTGTCTAGACTGGGACAAACCTTTCTGGACGGGTGAGTCAGCACGTCCAGAGCCAGGTCCAGAATCCATGGTCCCTCCCACACGAGCCAGAAGAAAGAGAAACCAGTTTGACAAGGTCAATAGGGGGCAATTAGGATTACTGTGGTCTCCAATGAACTTGCTTTCTGTAAGACTTTGGGGATTACAGATATTGGTGGGAAAGCATAAAGTAGTCCCAGGGACCAACTGTAAACAAGTGAAACAAGTGCATCCCTTGGTGACTCCACTGTAGGAGGGATCTGAGTAAAATAGCTGCTGCATTTGGCACTGGTGGGTTAAGCAAAGATCGCAGCAAGGCTGATCCCATTTTTGGAAGATGACTTCTGCCACTTTCTGACCGAGGGACCACTCATGCAGCCATAAAATATCTCTGCTCAACTTGTCTGAAATTACGTTGGACTTTCCCGGGATGTATGTTGCTATGAGAAAGTGGTTGGAGGTCATTGCCCATTGCCAGACTCTAAGGGCTTCTCGACAAAGGGAGTAACAGCTGGTTCCTTCTTATTTATGTACCAGACTACAGACATTGTCTGACTGAATTGCTATCATTCCTAGAAGGAGAATGTCTTGAAATGTTTGCAACGCTAAAAGCACCGCTCTTCATTTCTAGGATATTTATGTGCAAGTGTGCCTCATGTTCTTGCCAGGTGCCTTGGACTGTCTTCCCGAGATAACGTCTCCACCTATCTGGAAAGTGTCCATGGTCACCGTGGCCTGGGGTTTAGGGGAAATAAAGGAATGGCCCTGAGATATTAGAGGAGAATGAATCCAACACTGTAGGTCCTTTTTGCATGAATTAGTTATCATGACCTTGTGTGTCACTGGAAGATCTAGGTTTGACCATTGTGTCGAAAGTAACCCTTGAAGGATTCTCATGTGAAGCCAAGATAGAGGAATTAGAACAAATGAAGCTGCCATTTTTCCTAAAACTTGGAAAACTAGTTTGGCAGAAGCTCATTTCTTCCTGACCAGCATTCTTACATAATGTCGAAGGTCGTGTATTCTGTCTTGTGGAAGTTTTACTGTCATGTTTGTTGCGTCTATCTGCGCTCCTATGAAAACCAAGGATTGACATGGCTCTAGGGCAGATTTTTCATAATTTATGGTAATCTCTAGGGAGGAACAGAGTTGTAGAGTATAGTCCCTGGTTTGTAGCAGAAGATGCCGGGTCGGGGCGGTGATAAGCCAGTTGTCCAGATATGGAAACATGCGGAATCCTCTGGGCCTCAGGTGAGCCGCCACTACTGCCACACACTTGGTGAACACTCTGGGGGCTGTAGTGAGACCAAAGGGTAGAGCTCAAAACTGAAGTGACTGGCTCCTAGCCAGAAGAGTAAGTACCTTCTGGATTGCCTAACCATCCGAATGTGGTAGTATTCATCTTGAAGGTCTATGGAGCACATCCAATTGTCTTTTTCCAGAAGTGAAGAATCGACTGCAGTGTCACCATCCGAAACTTGGTCTTTCTGACAGAACTGTTCAAATAGCTGAGATCCAAGATGGACCTCCAGTCCCCTGTTTTCTTTGGAACTAAAAATAATCTTGATTAAGTTCCAGATCCTCTCTGGTCTGCGGGGACTTCTTGGATGACTCTCTTGTTTAGCAACTTTTGAATTTCTAATGCTGCTTGTTCCTTCTGGCTGGGTGGAACATCTGGAACTGGCTTGTTTACAGGAACAGGGCAGGAGAATGGAATGACATATCCCCTGGATATTATATTCTGCACCCACTTGTCAGTTATCTTTTGCCAGGTTTCTTGGTGCAGAAACAATTGCCTGCCCCGACTGTCTCCAGAGGCAAGCAATCCAGCCACTCCTTCAGCTTTGAAAAGGCCCCCAAAAGAAAGATTCTCTGGACCCCTAATTTTGAGGGCCTCCCCTGCCGTGTGGGCAGCATCTTCCATTGTTGCCCCCCCCCCCCTGCCGTGGGGGAACTTTCACCCTGTGTGTCTTGGAAAGACCTCTGGGTTTTTCTAAACCACATCTTCCCACTACTCCTCTGACCTTTGGGAAAGGGTCTGGTAGGTATAGAAAAACATACTCCAATGGCAGACAAGGTCTTGTCCATCTGCTCACACCTGGTGAGTGTTTCTTTAACTTTAGGCCCAAAAAGAGAAGAGCCATCAAAAGGAGTGTTAAAGAAGGAAGACTTGAAGGGCTCCATGAAATCGCAAAGGCACATCCAGGTCTGTCTCCTAACAGCAATACCTGAACTCACCCCTACTTGTCCTATCTGCTGCATAAAATATGAGCCTCATGGAAGAGTTTACAATTGAATTGATGGTGGCGAGCTGAGCACTGACTGTCACTGCATCAGCTACAGCTCCTTGGAGGAGTCAAACTTCATTTAACAGGTCCCTCTATAATCTGGTAAAATGGGTAAGGTAGTTCAGAGACCAAAAAGCAAAGGTCGCTAATGAAAAGACACGCTTCCCATACCTATCCATGGTCCTAGCATCCTTATTCGGAGGATGTATAGAGGGAGCTGGTCTCAGACAGCTCCTTTTTAGTGGCCGCCACCATGACCATGGCATCAACTGCTACATCTTTAGTTAAGAACACCTTGTCTTTTAGGGGAGTAATGTAATTATTTGGCCTCCTAGAAGTAGGCTCTATGGAATCTGGGGTCTCCCAAGCCTTCAGAGAGATTAAATCCATAAGCTCGTCAGGAGGAGGAGTTAGCCAAGAAGTCAAAGGGAGAGACCCGAAAGCCGTCAGGTAAATGGACTCCTCGGCTGAAGAGGATGTGGACTGCCATTCACCTCTCTGCTTTAAGATTTTGAGGATGTCTCCAAAGGAGACATCTTCAGGAGAGACTAGTGGGGACCCTTCTGCATCATTGAGGTCTGTATCTTATGTGATCGACTCCTCCGGGGAGTTAAGATGCTTCCTCTTGCAGGTCCTCTTCTGAGGGACTTCATCAGTATGGTAATCTGGGAACGTTTCAAAAGATGGGGGAGTCCCTTGCTGGACATTCTGAGGCCTGGGGTCTCTGCATTCCTGTGGAAGGGTTACATGACAGGACAAAGACACCTGTCACGAACTGGTAAAAAGATCCAATAAAGGCTGTGTTGTCTTTGACTGGGTTGGTGTCAAAACTCTCCTCATATCCTTGAATACAGTCTGCCCCTGCTCTTAAGAACTCCCTGGATCCGACAAAAAAGGTGCCACAGCCAAAGGCATCCAAATCAGCTCAGAGGATCCAACCAGAGAGTGCTGGCTCTTACAGGTGCCCTGCTCCGACTGGAAGGAAACACTCAGTGTATATATTGGATCTAAGGAAACTGAAGGTCCTAGAGATGATACAGACACAAGCTGGACATCGGAGTCTGCTAGCTCAAAACCAAGGGACGGCTCAGAGGAGGAACAGGTACCAAAGGGGAGGACTCTGTCTAAACCAACTCTTTTGGGTTCGGCCAATAATAGTTTGACCAGGGCCGCTGTCAACAGCCTCTGCACAACCCTATCCACATCTTTATCGGACAAACTCCTGGTAGACCAAGTAGATAGTGTCACGGATCAACACTTAGTCAAAAGGGGAGATGGGAGTATTGAAGTTACAGGTTCCAAAGAAGGTGAATGGCTCCGGTATCATAGTTCTGCAAGCGCTGAAGACGTTGCAGCACAGGGTTCTAATGGCTCTGAAACAGTCTTAGATCCAACAATGACCATCTGCTCCAAAGGTTCTTCTGAAGCAGACAGTCTGAGTTTTTTGGCTCGACTCAGAGGAAGATTTAGGAGCCAAAGACTCACATTTTAAGGACTTCTCAGATTTAAAAGAGGACTCCTGTGAGATCACCTCAGGAAATGGTGTTTTTAATAGTCCCTTTAAGATAAGTTTGTTTTAGCGCTCCATAATCGCTCTATGATTGAACCCATGGCATATGGAGCACAACTCAAAGATGAAGAGGCCCCAAGAAGTACACACACAAGGTATGTGCATCACTAAGGGGCATATTCTTTCCACATTTTTCATATTTTTTTGAAACCAAGCAGTTTCCCTTCCTGCTTTTTTTGTGATATAACAAGCGGTCAACAATGAAAAATACAGGCACACACAAGCAATCCAGGAAAGTGAGAAAACAGATCCAAGAAAGAACCCCCCAAGTCATCTTGTAACTAAAAAGGACGATTAAATGGAAAAGGGAGAGGAACGTCCTCCAACTTAAATGGATGTATGCTATGTACTCTCCAACTAAAACGAGTGATAACAGGGGAAGGAGCACACACACACACACACAAAAAAAAGTACAGAAAATAGGGTAAGGAACTTAACTATGAACAATAAACTAATGGAAACAACTAACAGCAAAACTAACAATCAAAAACAGAAGAGATAAAAATATGAGAATAAAACAGAAAGCACTTAGCCCAGAGCTGGCTTCGGAACCTCCTCTGCTATGTGGCAAACAAAGTCAAAGGTAGCTAAGGAGTTGCATTATGCATTGAAGACTAAATTGACAGCAAATGGACTTAGAAGTCAGAAGATGGTACATCTGTTTTTATATTTGAGGATCATGTGCTAGAGTGACGTTTATTTAAATGGGTCTAAAGTGATGTTAAAACTTTGATTCTGATGAGGTCTCTAAAAATGCAAACAGATGAAAGCTCTTAATCCTGTGTATTTACTAAAGATGACATTCTTGTAATTGTGATCTGTGTTCGGTTTATTTGCTACTCATACTGACTATGGAAAATTTGGCCAAGGCACCATGAAATTTCTGCTATTCTTTTTTGACAAGTGCCATGGGATTTTTTACATCCACCTGAGCTACCACCAACTCAACTGATGGGGCCTTGGTTTAATATCTCATCCAAAGCAAGCACATTCAGGAGTGCAGCACCCAACTTATGCTGCACTGCCGTTTCAGTACTGGAAAATGAATCAGACTACCTGGTGTGCGAAGAGAATCCACAGCCTTTTGCAGCAAAGGGTGTGTGCTACCTGTTAATAGTGAAATTGGTCTGCAGGGTTGTTGCCCTCTTTGGGAAATACAACCACCACAACTTTCTTCCAAACATCTGGTACAACACCCCCCCTTCTTACTGTTAAACAAAACCTTCCAGATCTTTAGCACACCCCCCCTACTAATTTCCACGGAAATGCCATCTACTTCTGGAAACATCACTACTGGATTCTACATCACAATTATCTCAACCTTTCCTACTTTAGCTATTCATTCTTGAGCCTCATCTTCCTCTAACCCTGGCATAGTTAAGTTTTCCATAAATATTTCCATTTGTGCCTTTTCTTGATTTCCACATTATCCTGCTTTACACACAGTTTCATGAAATGTTCAAAATATCTGTTATAGATCTCTGGTTATTTTTCATTTCACAGGCTCCCTACATTTAGCAACAACCCTTTCTACTTCCTGTTGCTCAATTCCTTGTGCTAAAAGTTATTTTATGCTCTGGAGAAGTTAACAAAAAACAGTTGCTTAACAGAAATCTTTCTATCATGCATATTATTCTGATACTCCCTTATGATCCCTTTAGCACTCTGCAATTGCTTTTCCTCTTATTCTTTGATATTCTCTTTAGTCAGCCCCTCTAAATAATTCCCATTCCCAATATCTCTCTTATTTCTACCATGTTTTTAAACTTTATTTTTTATCCCACTGCCTAGCTATCCCTTTTGAAGAAGTCTCCATGTTCCCTAATAACTCTCAAAACATTTCCACTACCAATTCCTAAAAGTGTTTGATTCTTCCTTCATTATCCTGAATCTTTATCTTTCATTTTTATTGGTGCAAGCCCTGAAAGAGTTATTGGATGTGTTCCACAGCTTTCAATTAAAGCGCATGCTTCTCTGAAATTCTAGTCTATCCCAGTTATTGTACCTCAGGGAATATGCAAATTCTGTCTAGGTCCCTACTACTGAATTCACATCTTCCATACCAAATGTTCTCATACTTCCTCAGATATCTACCCTTGTTACATTGTTCAGCACAGGTTTCACTGATACAGCATCACGATTGCAAATCAGGATCCAGTCCCCACCCATAAATACTCCCCGCTGAAAATTCATTATTTCTGCAAAATTCTCAATCTCCGTAACAGCACTTAGATGTTATATACATATGAAAGTATAATCCTCCTTCCCTGCCAATAACCCCTTACTGCTACAAATCAAGTATTATGATCTCTCTTTCCTATTCTACCCCCTAGTGGAGCCTCTCTCACAATCATGATCAATTCCCCCCTTTTCTCTGACACTCTACTGAATGGCCATTTAGAAATCTTTTATCAAATTCACATGTTCGTTTCTATCCAAATGTCTTTTGTAACATTGTAATTTGCACCTATACTTCTTACTAAAATTCAGAACTGTTTGCTTTTTGTCTACAGCTATAAGGGCATCTACATTTCACAGTAATATGGACAGTCATTATAACAAAGTTACTACTCCCACCTTTAACAGATGATAGTTCTTTTGAATATGTATTCTCAACTTTTAGCATACATGCACAGACTTGTCTGGTAGGCTGATGACTTGTGTAATTGCTTCTTTTCTTCTCCATTTGCATCTGTGCCACCTGTAGACTCATTAATAAACAATTAGCAAATTAAACAAGGTACAGGTCATGAATAAGCAGAGAATTACAGGTAACAGTGTGTGATAAGGCCAATCAGAAGTTTGGGCCGTCTTCCCTACCAGGTACTGCTAACACAGTATAAGCAAAAAGAAATGGGTAGGGGAGTACAAAGTGAAAGATAAGCAACGGTATATTTTTTTAATTGAGTTTACTACAGAAGGTGCTTATATAAAGGGATAACTAATAGGACATGTAAAATACTGCATAACTATGACAGTCATTCCAGAGAAAATTAGAAAAATAATGGGAATACAGAATGGAAAAGCAATATATGAAACAGCAATGGGATGATATCCGTATAGCTCCCAAATATACGACAAAGTCAAGAAGGTTTAGAATTTTTGTATTCAGAAGTATCTGTACAGGTACTTTGTATCACAAGCAAACTGTATTGATTTTTTTCCCTCAGATAGACAGCAATGATAGAGGTGTGATGGAAAAGAGGAAATTAGGGACAAGTATTATTGGTAATGTAATGAGCTGAAATGTTTTAAAGTTCCTTACAGAGTACTTTGTCAGTACTTTGACCTCTTCCAAATGGTTGCAATTAAGGAAACAACCTTTTGAGCTAGGAAATAAGATGTGAATTGCCCATACATGGTAAGGTCTTATTAACTTTAATGCTACTGGCTACACACAAAACAAGTTATTAGAAAATGGAAATCACAATCTAAACTAAATGTAACTGAAGTTTGAATATGGTAAGAGATGAAAACTGAAGATGGGAGCTTTAGAAAATGGAAGGAGCAAAATCAGTAGAATAAATGGAATTTATGGGAACAATACATTAAGAATAATGTTCAGAATGAAGAGGGAGGTTTAAAGCAAGGCAGGAATTGATCAATTTGTGTAATAATAAAGATAATACCACATTTATTAATCAGGTAAGCCCACTTGACACACAATACTTTTGATAGGTGACCATTGCAGTGAATGATAATTGTTAAAGAAACCATGTATGTATAACCACATGAAAATGAAAACTGCTATTTTTTTCTTTTCCATTATTGTATGTGTACTTATGTTATTCTTTACCATGTAAACATTTAATAAAGGTGTTTAAAAAAGCAGGTGTAAAAGGAAAAATAAAAACTGGTTTTCAAATGCTAGAAAACTACCATTTATGATGCTTCTTTGCTGCAATAAGAAAAAATCCATTTTATGCAGAGTAACCTGTATAAAAATATATTTTAATATACATATTTTCACACTGCCCAGCAGACTAAGATCACAGCAGTATATGGCTTATAACCAACCTTTATCATATTGCATTATAAAGCTCTGATGCATTACAGACAAGAAAAAACTCAATTTTAATATCACTAACAAACTATGGTTATTGATAACACTCCACTTCTCATTTAGAAGAATGCTGCATACTACACAGTACTACTTCACAATATAATGAATGTGCAGTTGACTAAGATATTATACAAATATTACTACAAATCAAAACTTATCCTTACAGTTACATCTTCACTCTCTTCATTAACATTCTAAACATTAGTGCCAAAGTGTGAATTATGTTTTAGAGTTATTCAACAATTTATCAACAAACTTCCACCTTTTTTAGCTGGTTTACCTACAAGCAATCGATTTTAAGTTCACCAAATATGGAAAATGGTGAAGTGAAAACACAAACTTTAAACCCCCAACACCACCTGAAATTATATAACCAGACTCCAATGTCGCACCATTGTGAAGGGAAGAGGAAAAAAACTGCACCACTGGCTTGCACAATACATTGTGGTGAAACTCACTATGACATTAAATTCTCACACATAAGCAATTCAACCCATGCAGTGAACATCCACGAGTAAGCCTTTTTAGCTAATTCCTGCAGAAGCACAGTTTTATTGTAAGAAAAAATGAGAAGCCAAAACCACTTCAACTTGCTGGCTCACTCTTTGCTTGCTATTTTTCTTTCTTGGCGTGTTCTGCATTCAAAATGTCTTTGACCCTTCCAAGAAAAATATTATAAAAACAGCTAGGCATATAGCAGCTTGAATCTCACATATGCCTCTCAACATCCTCTGACTGCAGAGATCAACTTTATTCACTGCCAGTCAGGAAGAAGATAAAAATCATTTTACAGAAACTCTGGCGTCTTCAGATTTTAACACTTTTCTTTTCTGTCACAGTTTTGTCAGGAACAGCTGTTTCTGCTGGCACAACTGCAACTTTACTACAATAGATTTTGGCTGCTTTCTCAAGGCCACATATTGAGCACACATGGTGCGCCCCCTTCAGTTAACAAATCCTGCTGTGGAATACCAGTCCATTTGCTTATTTGTACATTGCAAAAAATTAGTTCAATGCATTCCCTTTCAGGGAATAGCAGAAAAAAATCTCAGGTTTGCTATGTGTGCCAGGTCTTCTAACTAATTTTTTTTGAAACAGTTGCTCTTGTGAAGCCATATATTTAAGTCTTTTGTTTAGTTCAGTCTCTGGTTGCTGCAGTTTTATCAGCTCATCTGAATAGCTACATGTAGCTTCATTTGTTCTCTTCAGCCATTTGTCATTTGACTTTATAAATTATGTTAAGCACTTGAGTGCATGAGATTCATTTTTTCCTCTAAATTACTAGATGCCACCTACTGTACCAAAATCCAAAACCTCAACAGTAAAAAGACTTCCCAACAGTTTTTTATTCTTCTTTCCTGGTTGATTTTCTCCCGATTTCTCCTTTGCTGACATCCAGGCATTCTAGTGTCCAACCGGTAACTTTTACTGGCTTTCTTTATATCACCTTCATTTTTCATGCTGGGAGAGCTCTAATCAGCTTGCTGCTCAATGTACAGCCATATCGGAACAAATTCTTGGGTTGTCTTCTCTTAAAAATACACCTCCCACCACAGGGCAGATGCCTGAGTGAGTGAAGTTTTGGGGAGAAGGGATTTGCAATGGTTTGCCTTTAGTTGCTTTTGAGGTGTGTAGCACCACCCAAATCACTTTTTGCACAATTCCTCAATGAGAATACATTGTGACATTTGCTGACATACCAATGGCATTATAAATGCAATGTCCATCACATGGGTATCCGACTTAAGTATGCATATAACATCATGTAGATGGCAATACCACACATCCAAATATCTGGGTAACCGAGTAAGCAGTGCAAAAAGGATTGGAAAGCCCACTATTTCTCTAAAGACAGGAAAGATTTGCATGCCTTAGACTTTAGATTATATCCTAAGAACATTCTACATGGATTGAGGTAAGTTGCAGGTTGGGGATGCTGACCATGGTGCACAGCAAAACACACCCTCTGATAAAAGAAACTGGATATGATGTTTCAGCTGGTATGGAAAAAGAGTAGCAAACAGACAGTCGTCTAAGCACAGGAAGTGATTCCTTCCTGGCAAATGCTGGTGACCTGTCACTACATCAATACAGTTGGTGAACATCCTGAAGGCTGATGAGACCAAAGAACAAGCTTCAGGACTGGTAATGACTAGCTCCTATCAGGATGTACAATTGTGCAAGTAAAGTACAGTTGTGTACACTTACCATAAATGTAGATGTTCGAGTGTATTCACTGTTGCAGTCATTACATTTGGGTAATCTGCTGGCAGGCTTCCCTCAGTCAGCCTGAATTCCAAAGTCTTGGGTCCTGCGTCGGTTGTTGTCTCAACAGCTTCCATGACATCAAGTCGTCAGGGGTACAAAACAGGCAACTGACACCATTTTCTTTAGTTTTTCTTGCCCCAAATGTCAGGTGCCCCCCAAATGGGGAGCAAAATATATATAAACTATATATACATGCAACAACATAAACTTTACCTTCATCTAAAAGCAAATACACCACAAAGGCTGCAGAATATACTGAAGGAAAGAGAAACTCCAGAATAAAAGGGGGATGGGCTGGCGGGTAACCTGGACTGCAACAGTGAATACACTTGAACATCTACATTTATGGTAAGTGTACACAACTGTACTATGTTCTACTTGTTTCACTGTTGCAGTCATTACATTTGGGTAGAATCCCAAAGCTATGAATGAGAGGCTGGAGCTAAACAGCATTAGGGGCGGCTATAAGCCCTGCAGAACTGCAGTGGCAAAGCCTGTCCTGGACTTAGAGAAGAGAGGCAAATGATAATGCTTTATAAAAGTATGAACTGAACTCCAAGTAGCAGCTTCTAGAATGTCTTTGGTTGGTACCCCTCTGAGAAAAGCTGCTGAAGTGGCTGCAGCCCTGGTGGAATGAGACCTAATGACCTTGGGCACCGGTTTACCATGATGTAAGTAGCAGAAATGAATGCAGTGGCTTATCCACTTTAAAATAGTCAGCTTTGAAATAACCTTTCCCTCTGATCCTGCAGCAAATGCCACCAGTAGCTGCTCAGTTTTTCTTATTGCTTTAGTCTTGCTCAAGTAGAATCTTAGTTGTCTGTGTACATCCAAGGAATGCAGAATCCGCTCCCCCTTGTTCTGCGGATTTGGATAAAAAGTTGGCAGATGAATAGTTTGGTTAAGAGCCACACTGGAAACCACCTTAGGCATAAAGGAAGGATTGGTCCTGAGGGACACCCTGTCTGGGTAAACTGTGATAAAAGGCTCCACAGCCATGAGGTCCTGTAGCTCTGAGACCCTTCTTGCTGAAGTAATTGCCAGGAGCAAAGCTGTTTTCCATGATAAAACTTCATATCTGCAGTAGCAGCTGGTTGAAATGGAGGCAGGGTGAGCTTTTCCAACACAAAATTGAGGTCCCATGCAGGGGGAGGCCTTACATTTTTGGCCCCTCTAAGATACTGTTTTAGCAAAGGGTGAGAAAAGATCGGTGGCTCTGTGTTGTAATGAGCCGAGATGGCAGAGGCATGGATTTTTATTGATGAAAAAGATAGGCCTTTGTCAAGCATCTCAGTCAAGTATTGTAAAATCTGAGGAATATTTGGCTCTGCTGTGTCAGTTCCTTGTGCTTGGATCCAAGCATAGAATCTCATCCATTTACCAGCATAAGATTTTCTAGTACTAGGCCTTCTGGCTTCCAAAATGACATCCATCACAGATTTACTGAGAGGTGTTGCTTGAATAACTACAAGATCCTCCATGCTGCCAGATTCAGTGTTTGGAGCTGATTGTACAGGATCTGATTGTTTTGCTGAGACAGTAAGTGAGGTATCTGAGGCAAGTACCAAGCTGGGAATTCAGACATATTCCTTAGGATTAGATACCAGTGTTGGCGGGGCCAGTCCAGGGCAATTAGTATCATTTTTGTTTTTTCTTGTCTGACCTTTAGTAGGACCTTGGGAAGAAGAGGCAGAGGAGGAAAGGCGTAAACTGATTAGGCTTTTCCAACTGAAGGATAGGGCATCCACTTTCCATGCTTGTCTGGGATAAGTCCTTGTGCAGAATTTGTCCAGTTGATAATTCCAAGGAGAGGCAAATAGGTCTATGTCCAGACTCCCCCATTTCTATGTCATCATGCTGAAGATGTGTGGATCCAGTTTCCACTTGTGAGGGTCCATAAGGTTTCTCCTTAAGGTCGTCTGCCAGAGTATTATGCTTTCCTGGCAGGAACTGAGTTTGAAGATGTACTTGGTAAGCCAAGGCTGTGTCCCACAGTGTCATGGCTTGTCTGCAAATGGGGTACGAGTATGTGCCCCCCTACTTGTTTATGTACCACATAACCATGGTGTTGTCCGTCTTTAACAGTAGTTGTCCTGAATGAAGTAAGTCCTTGAAGGCTGTCAGGGCATTTTGAACAGCTAACATCTCTTTTTGGTTGATATGCAGAAGCATTTGTTTTGGGGTCCATATGCCCTGAATGCATCTTCCCGCCAGGTGGGCCCCCCATGCATAGTCTGATGCGTCTGTAGTTAAGGTTTGGCTGGCAGGGGGTAGAGTGAAAGACTGTCCCATGTTTTGGTGACATGCCTCTGCCCACCAAAGAAACTCCTGTTGTAGGCAGGGAATGAGAGGAATCATTGCTTCCAGACCGTGACAATGTTGACTCCATAAACTTTTTAGGTACCACTGTAGTTTCCTCATATGCAGTCTTGCATATGGAATCAGTAGGATGCAGGATGCCATAAACCCCAAAGCCTGCAGAATTTGTCTTGCAGATAACTGGGTTTTTGTTGCCATCTGTTTGAAGTAAATAATCAGTTGCCTTTGTTTGTCTGGCGTGAGGAAAGCCATCTGGGCAGTTGTATTCAAGCTTACACCCAGGAATGTTAACTTTTGAGAGGGTACCAGTTGTGATTTCTTTTTTTTATTGTGTACTCTAGGCATGTTAAAAGCCTTTTCTCAAATGTCAGATGCTGAAGAAAAATGTCCTTGTTCTCTGCTTGAATGAGGCAGTCGTCCAAGTAAGGATAGATTTGTATACTTCTTTGTCTGCAAAATGCAACTACTGGTGCCAGGCACTTTGTAAAGACCCTGGGTGCAGTAGATAAGCCAAAGGGCAGTGCAAAGAATTGGTAATGCATAAAGCCAGCCTTGAAACGAAGGTATCTTCTGCACGATTCCCTTACTGGGATATGCAGGTACGCCTCTTAAGTCTAAAGTCACTAGCCAAGCGTTCTTGCCCAGCATGGGCAGAAGTTGCTGCAAAGTTAGCATTTTGAATTTTGGAATGTCCAGGAATGTGTTCAAAATTGATAAATCCAGTAATGGGTGCCAGGCCTCATCTTTTCTGGGTACCAAGAACAGTCTTAAGCAAAACCCTTGTCCTTTTTCCTGTTCTGGCACTGGCTGAATAACCCCCATTATCCATGAGGGGCATAACTTGTTTCTGTGCCTCTACCATTGATTTTTTTAGCAGATCTGGCCAACTGTTTGGAATTGGCAGAGTGTGGAAGTGGAATCTGTACCCCTGGGATACTATGTTTAATTCCCACTTGTCCTGGGTTATTAACTGCCAATTTTGAGCATAAAGTGCTAATGTTCCCCCTAAGGGAGCTGCCAAAAGATAAGTGCTTGGTGATGGCAGGGGGAAGTCACTGAGACTGTTTACTGTAGGGTTGCATTTTATTTCCTCCAGATTTGGAGGTAGAGGCACCCCATTGCTTTGACCTGTAAGAATCTAGAACCTTTAAGGCGCCTGGATTTGCCCCTTGGAGCTCTGTCGGACACAAGAAAGGACCAATTTTTTTGTAAGCCAGTGTCTACTGAATCTTGGTGGCTGCACTTGTAAGAAGTCTTTTACAGTTTGCATAGACTTAGCTTTGTCTTCCATTTTCTTTAAAACCTCTTCTGCCTTAATACCAGAGTATCATGCTGTAAAGGTGCATCCAGCAATTTAGCTTTAACGTGATCAGGCAAATTTTGCTCTTTTAGCCAGGCATGCCTTCTAATCACAGATCCAGTAACTGCGGCCCTGCAGGAGGCCTCTAAGGAATCAAAACCACATTGCAAAGTATGCTTTCCAACTTGTTCTGCTGCATGCAATAATTCCTGCAATTCTTTATTTTCTACACATTCAGAAATCAACATCATTTTCTGTTTCAGTAATCCCATAACATGCTGTTGATACTTAAGCATATGAAACTGGCAGTTTAAGGCCCTAATTGCCAAGGCTGCAGATGTATAAACCTTCTTTATCCATCTATCCAGTGCCCTGGAATCTCTATCAGAGAGGGTAGGATTCTTTGCTGTTGAAGCCTTTACACCTTTTGGACCCTGTGAAATAGTTTCAGGGTCAGCAGCAGGGTTTTTAAATAAAAATTTGTGCGAGTCAGGAACCCTGTAATATCTGTCTGGCTTGCTAGGAGCCAGAGGTAAGGAGTCTGGAATCAAGCTTGACTCGGAAAACACATCATCCACAATGTCTAAAATAGGAGGTATGGCTAAAGACCTATGCTGAGGGAGAAGTAGAAATCCCTAAGCCTCTTTTTTGATTCTGAGAAATCTTGACTCTACCAGTGAAAATGCTCCCTCAAAGTATGCAAGGTTTCTCCAAAAGAATAATCTTCAGGAGGAGATGCAGATGGGATAGATTCCTCTGCATTAGAATCCTCAAAGGGTGGTATAGAAAATTCCTGATCAGAAGAGGAATCAGAAGAAATAGAAACCTGATCTGAAGATTCATAGTCAGTGTCTTGCCTAGGCCTCTTATCAGGAGGCGGTTGGGAACCCCTGATCAAGGTAATTAGGTCTTCAGCCATCTTGATCATCTGCTTTTTGGGCAAAGAGGCCTGAGCACGTGGCTCATGCGTCGGTTTTTTAGCTTTAGAAGTTGATTTTGTCTTTGATTTTGAAGCTGGCGTCGGTTTTATACAGAAATGCTGAGGCCTGAAAACAACCTCAGAAGACGGTGCCTGGTCAGCGGCTCCGGACCCATCTGAGGGAGAGACATCCGTGGGTACGATACTTTGAGAATCTTGCGACGTGCTGGACTGCACATGGGTCTCGGTAGAGGCCTGCGACTCGAAAGTAGCGGGTATCAGGGGCTGCAAAAGCACCTGAGTACCAGGCGAACCGGCGACTGGCTTAGGAGAAGCTTCGTCATCGGTTTTGAATCTCGACGGTCTGTCTCTGTCCTTTTCTTTGTGTTTTTTGTGAACTCCGATAGTCGGACTGCAAAATGACAACATTTCAGGATAATTAAATATATCTAAAGTATAGATATATTGACGCTTAATAGTGCGTTGGTTAAATCTAGCACAAAACAGACAGCTAGGCACGTTATGATCAGGGCCTAGGCAAGGAATACAGTACAAATGGAAATCCTTATGAGGTATTTGCTTCCCACAAGTAATGCAATTATTAACTTTTACTGACATCGGTATGGAGCAAGAAAAAGTTTCCCCAACGGGGTACTTAGCTTTAGTGAAGACTTCGGTCCTGAAACTCGAATTCGAAAACTTCAGGAGTCGGCCGACCGGCACTTGCAAACTGCTTCCGCTTCGGGCACCGCGCGGCAAGAAAGACTAAAGAAAATGGCATCAGCTGCCTGTTTTATACCCCTGAAGACCTGACGTCATGGAAGAAGAGAGAGCAACCGACGCAGGACCCAAGACTTTGGAATTCAGGCCGACTGAGGGCAACCTGCCAGCAGATTTACCCAAATGTAATGACTGCAACAGTGAAACATGAAGAAAGTACAGCTGTGTACCTACAATAAATGTAGATGTTAGAGTGTATTTCACTGTTGCAGTCATTACTCTTGGGTTATCCTGCTGGCAGGCTATCCACAGTCGGCCAGAATTCCAAAGTCTAGGTCCGGCGTCGGTTGTTGTCGCCTCTTCCCTGACGTCAGTGCACCAGGGGTGTAAAAGATGCAGCCGATGCCATTTTCTTCAGTTTTTCTTGCCCCAGATGTCAGGTGCCCCAAATAGGTAGGCTGAAAAATATATCAATAAGAAATGCATACACAAACATAACATTTCCTTCGTCTACAAGCAAATACACCAAAAAGGTTGTATAGGATAGAGAAGTGCAGATAAGTCCCAGCAAAGAGAAGGGGGATGGTGGGTGGGTAACCTGGACTGCAACAGTGAATACACTCGAACATCTACATTTATGGTAGGTACACAACTGTACTATGTTCATAGTGTTTCACTGTTGCAGTCATTACTCTTGGGTTGAATCCCAAAGCTGAGGAAGGGTGGCTGGGCTAAATAGGATAAGGAGAGGCTATGAGGCCCTGCAGAACTTCAGTGGCAAACCCTGCTCTGGACTTAGAGTAGAGAGGCAAGTGGTAGTGCTTTGTAAAGGTGTGCACTGAACTCCAAGTTGCAGCCTCTAAGATTTCTTTGGTTGGTACTCCCCTGAGGAAGGCTGCTGAAGTGGCTGCTGCTCTGGTGGAATGAGGCCTAATGCCCTTAGGCACTGATTTGCCATGTTGAGAATAGCAGAAATGGATGCAATGGGCTATCCATTTAGAAATAGTCTGTTTTGAGATAGCCTTTCCTTGTGATCCTGCAGCATATGACACTAAAAGTTGCTCAGTCTTTGTGAAAGCTTTAGTTCTGTCCAAGTAGAAGCATAACTGGCCTGTGTATGTCCAAAGAATGCAGAATTTCTCACCCTTGTTCTGTGGATTTGGGTAAAAGGTAGGCAAGTTAATGGTTTGATTGAGGGCCACACTGGACACCACCTTAGGCATAAATGTACGGTTTGTCCTCAGCTAAACCCTGTCTGGATGAAAAATGATGAAAGGTTCCACAGCCATGAGTGCTTTTAACTCCGAGACTCGCCTTGCAGAGGTTATGGCTAGGAGCAGAAATGTTTTCCAGGATAAGAATTTAATATCCGCTGTTGATGCTAGCTAGAAAGGAGGCAGTGTGAGTTTTTCCAAAACAAAATTGAGGTCCCAGGCTAGAATTTGTGCTCTCCTTGGAGGCTTAATGTTTTTGGCCCCTCTGAGGTACTGCCTTATTAAGGGATGAGAAAGGGTAGGTGGTTCCGTATTGTAATGTGAAGAAATGGCAGAGGCATGAATCTTAATTGATGAGAAAGAAAGGCCTTTGTTCAGCAACTCAGTCAGGTACTGTAAAATCTGAGGAATGTTTGGTACAGACGTGTCAATGCCTTGGCCCTGGTTCCAAGCACAGAATCTCTTCCATTTTTCTGCACAAGATTTTCTGGTACTGGGCCTCCTGGTCTCCAAGATAACATCCATAACAGCTTTGGAAAGAGGAGTGTTCTGAATGGCTACATTATCTGCCATGCTGCCAGATTTAAGGTCCTGAGTTGGCTGTGCAGGATCTGATTGTCTTGTTGGGTCAGCAAGTGAGAAGTTTGAGGCAATATCCATGCTGGGCCTTGAGACAAGCTGTTTAGGACTGGGTACCAGTGCTGGCGTAGCCAGTTTGGTGTAATCAGAATCATTTTTGGCTTCTCTTGTCTGACCTTTCGGAGTACTCTGGGAAGGAGAGGTAGTGGAGGAAAAGCATATACTGTTAGATTTTTCCAGCTGAAGGATAGGGCGTCCACTTTCCATGCTTGCTTGTGGTAAATCCTTGTGCAAAATCTCTGCAACTGACCGTTGTGAGGGGAGGCAAATAGATCTATGTCTGGGCATCCCCATTTCCTTATTATCATCCTGAAGACTTGTGGATCCAGTTTTCATTCGTGGGGATCCAGGAGGTTTCTGCTTAGTTCGTCTGCCAAGGTATTTGTTTTTCCTGGCAGGAATTGTGCTTGCAGTTGAACTTGAAAGGCCAATGCTGTGTCCCATAAGGTCACTGCTTGTCTGCAGAGGGGGTAGGAATGAGTACCTCCCTACTTGTTTATGTACCACATGACCGTAGTGTTGTCTGTCTTTATCAGTAATTGTCCTGGATAAAGCAGGTCCTTGAAAGCTGTCAGGGCATTTTGAACAGCTAGCATCTCTTTTAGATTGATGTGAAGATGCATCTGGTTTGCAGGCCATGTGCCCTGAAAACATTTTCCTGCCATATGGGCCCCCACAGGCATAATCTGATGCATCCGCTGTCAGCGTCTGTCTGGCTGTGGGTGAACTGAATGGCAGACCCTTGTTGTGGTGACAGGCTTCTGCCCACCATTGAAACTCCTGTTGTAGGCAGGGAATGAGTGCAATTACTGTCTCCAGGCCGTGGCAATGCTGAGTCCAAACACTTTTCAGATACCATTGTAGTTTCCTCATATGCAGTCTGGCGTATGGAATTAGTAGAAAGCAGGATGCCATGAAACCCAAGGCCTGAAGGATTTTCCTTGCAGGTAAGTGGGTTTTTGTTGCCAATTTCTTGAAGTAAGTAGTCAATCGTTTTTGTTTGTCTGGCATGAGATAAGTCCATCTGGGCAGTTGTATTTAAGCTTGCACCCAGGAATATTATCTCTTGAGAAGGCACTAGTTTTGATTTCTTTTCATTTACTGTGTACCCTAGGCCAATTAGTAATCTTTTTACAAACGCCAGATGCTACAGAAGAGTGTCTTTGTTCTCTGCTTGAATTAGGCAGTCGTCCAAGTAGGGATATATTTGAATTCATTTTTGTCTGCAAAACACAATTACTGGTGCCAGGCATTTTGTAAAGACCCTGGGCGCAGTAGATAAGCCAAAGGGCAGTGCAGAGAACTGGTAATGCATTGAGCCAGCTATGAATCCGAGGTATCTTCTGCAAGATTGCCTGATTGGGACATGCAGGTATGCCTCTTTTAGGTCCAAAGTTACTAGCCAAGCCCTCTTGCCCAGCATGGGCAGTAGCTGCTGAAGAGTCAACATCTTGAATTTTGGAACTTCCAGAAACGTATTTAGTAAAGACAGGTCCAGAATTGGTCTCCAGGTTTTGTCCTTCCTGGGTACTAGAAAAAGTCTGGAGTAAAATCCTTGTCCCTGCTCTTGTTGTGGTACTTGCTGAATGGCCCTCATTGTCCATGAGGGCTGTAATTTGTTTTTGTGCCTCTGCCCATTGATTGTGTGGCAGGTCTGGTATGCCCTTTGAACTTGGTAGAGCGTGAAAATGGAACCTGTAGCCTTGGGACACTATGTTCAGAACCCATTTGTCTTGGGTAACCATTTTCCAATTTGATGAATAAGGTGCTAGTTTTCCCCCTAAGGGGGTTGTCAAAAGAAAACTGCTTGGAACTAGTAGAGGAAAGTCATTGGGACTGTTTCCTGTGAGGCTGTGATTTGTCTTCTCCGCTTTTGGAGGTAGGAGCACCCCATTGTTTAGGCCTGTATGAGCCTTGGGGCTGAGATCTGCCTCTGGGACGCCTGTATCTGCCTCTTTGTGGTCTGTCTGACACTGGAAAGGACCAATTTTTAGAAGGCCAGTTCCTGCTAAACCTGGGTGGCTGTACCTGTAAGAAATCCTTGACTGTCTGCATGGATTTTGCTTTATCCTCCATTTTTTTCAACACCTCTTCTGCTTTAGTACCAAAGTATCATGCTGTAATGGTGCATCTAATAATTTAGCTTTAACATGATCAGGCAGATTTTGTTCCTTTAACCAAGCATGCCTTCTAATAACAGAACCTGTAACAGTGGCCCTGCAAGAGGCCTCCAGTGAATCATAACCACATTGCAAAGTATGCTTTCCCACTTGTTCAGTTGCATGCAATAACTCCTGCAATTCCTTGTTCTCTGAACATTCAGTATTTGTCAACATTTTCTGTTTAAGTAGTGACATTAAATATTGCTGATATTTAAGCATATGAAATTGACAATTTAAAGCCCTTACGGCCAGGGTGGCAGAAGTGTATACCTTTTTCCCCCATCTGTCTAGAGCCCTGGAATCCCTATCAGAGGGGACAGGGTTTTTTGCAGTGGAAGCCTTAACCCCCTTGGGACCCTGAGATATAGTTTCTAGGTCAGCAGCGGGGTTTTTATATAGGAATTTATAAGAATCCGGGACCCTGTAGTATCTGTCTAGCTTAGCAGGTGCAGAGGGTAAAGAGTCAGGGGACAGTCCGGACTCCGAAAATACATCATCTACAATGTCTAGGACAGGTGGAATGGCAAGGGGTCTGTGCTGAGGAAGAAGCAGGAAGTCTCTGAGCCTTTTCTTAGACTCAGAATATTCTTGGCTCTCCCAGTGGAAATGCTCCCGCATAGTATGCAGTGTTTCCCCAAAAGAATAGTCCTCAGGAGGAGAGGCTGAAGGAATGGATTCTTCAGCATCAGAATCCTCATAGGGAAGCATGGAGTAATCCTGTTTAAAGGAGGAATCAAAGGAAATAGATACCTGATCAGAAGAGTCGTACTCTGTCTCTTGCCTAGGCCTCTTATCAGGAGGAGGATGAGAGCCCCTGATCAAAGTAATTAGGTGTTAAGCCATTTTGAGCATCTGTTTTTTTAGGCATGGAAGTCTGAATAGGAGAACGCTGTACTTGTTTCTTTGTCTTTAGAGCTGCTTTAGTCTTTGTCTTTGAAACTGAGGATGGCTTAATATATAGTTGTGTAGGTCTGAAGACACCCTCAGAAGCAGATGCCTGCTCAGCGGCTCTGGACCCATCTGAGGGATTGATATCAGAGTGTCCAATACCTTGAGTTTCCAGAGGCCCAATCAGCTCCATGTGGGAGTCTGTAGCGGCCTGTGGCTCTGAGGTAGCGGGTGCCAGGGGCTGCGAAAGCGCCTCACTGAGAACCGGCGAACCGACGACTGGCCTAGAAGAGGCTTCATCGTTGTTTTTGGACCTCAGATGCCTATCCTTGTCCTTATGTTTTTTGTAAACTCCGGTTGTCGGCTGTTCCGCCGGCATTATATAATTAAATCTTCGGCCAAAGTAATGAAAAGCAAAATCGAACAGACGCTTGATAGTGCGTTGGTTGAATCTAGCACAAAACTGACAGCTAGCAACGTTGTGATCAGGGCCTAGGCAAGGAATACAGTAAGAGTTAAAATCCTTATGAGGTATTTGCTTCCCACAAGAAATACAATTGTTAACTTTTTCTGACATCGGTCTGGAGCAAGAAAAAAGTTTCCCCAACGGGGTACTTAGCTTTAATGAAGACTTCGGTTCTGAAATTCAGATTTGAAAATCTCAAGAGTCGGCCGACTGGCAGTTGCGAACTGCTTTGGCTTCGGACACTGCGCGGCAAGAAAGACTGAAGAAAATGGCGTTGGCTGCATCTTTTATACCCCTGGCACACTGACGTCAGGGAAGAGGAGACAGCAACCAACACCGGACCTAGACTTTGGAATTCTGGCTGACTGCGGGTAGCCTGCCAGCAGGATAACCCAAGAGTAATGACTGCAACAGTGAAACACGATGATTATCATCTACTGAATTCCTTTGTGACTTTGTGTTTAGGCAAGTGTTCGAGATCCAAAAAGTCTCCTCTGCATAGGCTGGTTGGTTATACAGTGATCATTCAAAATAAAAAAAGATTCTGGAATAGTACCTTTGATTGTATCTGTCTATGAAAAAATCATTTGTTTGTTAGGAGGTTATCCACAACATATCTTGCCTCTTTTCTTTGCCAGGGTAGAGCATTTTCCATGGACTTTGCTACTGGGGGCATGAGATGATGGGGATCATGGAAACACTTCAGAACTGTTCCCTAAAAGACACCATAAGGTCTAGCACAAATCAAAACTGTTTCCCCTGCAGCCTTGACAATGAGAAGGCTATAGCATTTCCTGGTGTCACCCAGACAACCCCAAGATTGGGGAGTTTCTACTCCTGGTACATAGGAAAGGGCGCTGAGAAACAGTATCAAAAGCTTTTGAAAGGTCAAGGAACAGACAGGACATCAATAGTTTTTTTTGTCTCTAGCCTCTGCGATTGTCTGAGTGAAAGAGAGAAGGGCAGTGGAAGTGCCGAGATTGGGCCTAAAGCCACTTTGAGTGGGGGTCAGAAGTTTTTCCTGAGTTAGACATTTGATTCTGATATAGATATTTGAGAAACTGATTGTGCATGCATTTTCGAGTATTTTAGAAAGTCAGGAGAGAATGGCTATTGGTCTATAATTTGAAGGATCAGTAGAGTTACCTCCTCTGTGTAGTGATTTGGTGTAGAAAGGGTAGGCTACAGAGTTGACTGCCAGTTTAATAAAGGAAGGTAGGTTAACAGAAGAGGGGGAACATGGTTTTAATTTAAAGAGAACAGATTTCATATAAGCAGTAGGGACTGGTTTAAGAGAAAAGGGGGTGGGGTCTTGGTAGTAGTGGAACAGGTGAGTGAGGAGTTTTGACTGAGTCAGTGTGGGTTAGTCTGTGGATGCATTCAGTGAAGTAAGAGTTAAGTAGTGTGGTGGTTTCTTGAAGAGAGTTGTTAGTGTAGGGGTTAGGGGAAGTAGGTACCCCTGGGTGAAGGATTTGATTAATGGCATGCCACAATTTTTTGGGGTTAGAGTGATGGGTGGATTGGGCCTCATCGCAGAATTTTTTCTCATCTTTGTCGATTCGCTTTTTGGTGAGATTGCCAAGTTCTCTGTATTTTTGGAGTGGCATAGTGAATTCGATTTTTAACCACTGTTTCCAATCGTTATCTCTTTTTTTCATAAGGAAGTGCCTTTTGTGAGCCAGGGGATGTGGTTAGCTTTTATCCTAATTTTTCAGAGGTGCTAGGGAGTTAAGTACATTGAAGAAAGTATGGTTGATTCTAGGACAGCATTATTGAGAGAAAGGTGATGTAGGTTAGACCAGTTCACTAATGACAGCCTATCATTAAAGGTTTCATCATCAACGCAGGAAAGGTTGCGGCAGTCTCTGTACAGGTGAGACCTGGAAATTTGAAATGTGTCTTTGCACATAAAAAGGAAGGTGGTCATGCAGGGAGTGAGGTAGAATGCCAGAGTTAGGATTAAGATTTGTATTGGACACAACAATCCAATCCAGGATGGGGCTGCTGCCTTGACAATGAGCGAGTGAATGTTGTGATTAGTTGATTAAAGCCATGAAGGCTGATGCTAAGATTTGGAGAGTTGGTGGTTATTTTTTTCCAGTCATGTTGACATGTCTTAGTTTGGTTTCATTTTGGTTAAAAATAATAATAATAATCTGCTCCAAACTGTATAATCTCCCATTAAAGGTAGGGAGATAGGGGGATGTATAAAGCCTTGCGTCTTCATTCAGAATATGAAGCCAAAACTCGGATCCACTGCCAGACAAGGGAAAGGCCCAACTCTAAAAAGCTTTCAACTACCAGTGGTAGCAAGCCATTAAGAACCAAACAGGTGCAAATACTTTAACCTTTTGGATTGTTTTTAAAATGACACTTTGTTGTTTTCATTCTTTATTAAAACGTTTCACTTTTCAATTTTTCTTTTTACCAAAAGAACCAGGATTCCTAGTAGCAGCAGCAGCAGCAATGTTCATTTGATACACATCATAAAAGCTGACATACTTTTCTTCTCCAGGATAGTTTTCTCATTAAATGCTGCACAGCAAGGACAGAAGAATACATCACACTTTCCCACTAAACAGGGCAAACAACTAAATGACAACCTTGAAGGAAGATTTTGACTGTTACAATAACTATAAGGAAGTGACACCCTTGGGGTATGTAGTTTACTAATGCAAAACAAAAAGTTAAATATTTGACACTTAATATTTTATAAATATATACATACGTATATATACACACATGCATTTAATACAAACACACTAATATTATATTGTTTTATAATAATTAGGGCTGCTATGAAGCAATCTATGAATTGACAAACATCAACAGAAATACGGTTTTGATTTTTTGCATAAAAGAATAGAAAATGGCAGTGAGTGCATCCTCTTCTGTAGCTCAATTGGCTCCCAGTAGCCGTAGAATAAGATTACCAATATATACTTATAGGAACATCTACCTCCTGGCCAGTAGACTGACATTTGTCTGTGGCTAACAAGATCATTATAACGTACACTCTGATGTAACAACTGACTAATGAATTACCTGAAATCTAATACTGGAGAGAAACTCATTACTAGAATTTTCTTTTAAGAGAAAACTCTTGGAATAAACTTTGCTTGCTAAAAGCAAAACAGACTCTAAGGTACCTCTTTAAGGAAGAGGGCCTGGAATTTTCCAGGAGTTGGAGGGAAATTTAGTCTCTAATCCAAGAATGCAGCTTGCCAGTGAAGTCATCAGTGGCCTTCACTGATCACATCCAAAAAACATCTGACTTTTGTGAGGTCCCCAAATGTGATAAATTTACAGACCTGTACTCCCATGTCAGTTCTGCTCTTCAGTTAAGTACTACTACAGTCCCCTAGAAAAGATGTTTTGCTTAAGACTAGGTTGGCAATCTAGGGCAATGCTATCTAGCTCTCTGGTAGTGTTCTCTGCTGTTGTAAAAAGGCATCTTTGCTTTGAGTTAAACAGGTGTGAATAAGAGAAAAAAACACCGGGTGTGGGGTTTGAATATAACCTTTAATGCTTATACATACTTTAATGTCATCTGAACACTTTCAATGATTTATTGTGAGGCTACAGGAAAGAGGACCTGCCAAAAAACAAATCTCATGTATGTATGTCTATTATACATATAAAAATAGAAAGCTTGAACCACACTGTCCAACACGTATACACACGCGCGCGCGCACACTTGTACACACACACACACTCGTACACACTGACGCTCGTACACACACATACACACATGCTCGTACACACACACGTACGCACACGTACACACACACACACGTACAACACACACTCTCCATCTTAGCCACATCAACATGGAAAAAATTGTGTAGACAGAATGCTCAGGATGTTGATTCTGACGTTAACCAACTACATTGACTTTACTCAGTGTAAGATTATCAGATATTTGGATGAGTGCAGTGCCTAGGTAAGGGACATCTGCATTGAAGGCAGTAAATGTGGTATGGCTACTTGACAGAAATGAAGTAATAAATTCTGAAGTAGAAAGGGAGGAAACCTAAGGAGAGACCAGAGAAAAAGATGCATTTCTAAGGGACTACTCTTCTCTTCCAGCACAGTGACCGATGGCACCTTTTTTATTACTACTATTTTTGTTTACTCTAAACAGGTAATAGAAAAGATATGTTTTTTTCATTGTCAAACAATTTAAGTGACTTTCTTTTGATAAATAAGCACTTGCTAAAGGACTGTTCAAATAAAGATCTACTGCCTTGGAATGCTCTAACTTTAGGGAACTAATACAGCAACAGGACAATGAAAAGTGGTATTGACACTTACTGTGCAAACTGTTCTGTTGAACTTGTTTTAACTGGTCAGTCAATGTCTGCTTTTCAGGGATCAGTCGGCCAAGCAGCTGTTGACATTCCTGCAAGGAAAATACCAATATACTATTGATTTACAAGGTATGCTTCTTCATCCAGGTATTTATGCAGCAACAGATTCATTTATTAAGAGACACTCAAAACATAGCCCAAAAAAAGGACAGTTAGACAAACAATAGCTCAAGAGTAACATTAGTAGTTTTAAATATTTTTGATAACTATAACTCCACAGCACAAATGCACTTAGCACACTGACTTAAGCAACAGAAAGTAAAAAGCATTGTCACCAAACTCAGGGAGCCTTTAGACGTATTAGAGGTATTTTAAAAATTTTGTGAACATTTGTATAAAGTAGAGGAAAGTGGAAACCAAGAGAAAGAACAATTGGAAATAATTTGGAAGACTTTACTGTGTCAAGGTCAGAGGAAGATACTGCTCAACAATTAATAGATAAAATAGGAATACAGAAAGTACAGTTGTGTACACTTACCATAAATGTAGATGTTCGAGTGTATTCACTGTTGCAGTCATCAAATTTGGGTTATCTGCTTGCAGTAGCCCTCAGTCGGCCTGATTAACAAAGTCTTGGGTCCTGAGTCGGTTGCTGTCTCTTCTTCCGTGACGTCAGGTAGTCAAGGGTATAAAACATGCAGCCGACGCCATTACATCAGTTTTTCCAGCCCCAGATATCAGGTGCCCCCTTAATGAGAAGCAATAAAAAAATAAAAAAAATACATACATACATATATATATATATATATATATATATATATATATATATATATATATATATATATATATATACATACACATATATACATATATATATATATATATATACACACACACACATATACACACACACACACACACACACACATACATACAAGGTTATACCTCCAACAAAAAAGCAAATACACCAAAAAGCTTTTAAGCATAGTAAAGGAGAGTAGAGGTACAGCCAAAAGAAGTCAGGAGGCTGGAGGGAGGGTAACCAGGACTGCAACAGTGAATACACTCAAACATCTACATTTATGGTAAGTGTACACAACTGTACTATGTTCTTCATGTTTCACTGTTGCAGTCATCACAACTGGGTAAATTCCAAAAGCTAAGAATGGGAGGAGTCATTTGGACAGCATTAGGACCAGCTATAAGGCCCTGCAAGACTGCAGTGGCAAAGCCAGCTCTGGATTTAGAGAAAATCGGCAAATGGTAATGCTTGGTGAAAGTATGTACAGAACTCCAGGTAGCAGCTTCTAGGGTGTCCCTGGTAGGGACATCTCTGAGAAAGGCTGTAGAGGTAGATGCAGCCCTGGTTGAATGGGGTCTGATACCCTGTGGGATAGTTTTCCATGGTGCTTATAGCAGAAATGAATGCAATGGTTTGCTTTGAAATAGCCTTCCCCTCTGCCCCTGCAGCAAATGCCACAAGCAGTTGTTCAGACTTCCTTTGAGGTTTAGTCCTGTCCAAGTAAAATTTAAGTTGTCTGTTCACATCTAAGGAGTGCAGTATCCATTCCCCTTTGTTCAGTGTATTAGGAAAGAAGGTTGGCAAATAAATGGACTGATTAAGAGCCACACTGGTTACAACCTTGGACATGAAGAAGGGATTGGTTCTGAGGGACACCCTGTCTGCAGGAAAGATAATGAAAGGCTCCACTGCCATAAGGGCCTGTAATTCAGATACCTTTCTTGCTAAAGTGATTTCTAAAAGGAAGGCTGTTTTACAAGAAAGGAATTTTAAATCTGCACTTGCAGCTGGTTCGAAAGGAGGAATAGTGAGTTTCTCCAATACAAAGTTAAGGTCCCAGGCTGGAGTTGGGGCTCTCCTGGGTGGTTTTAAGTTTTTGGCCCCTCTGAGAAATTGCTTGAGCAGTGGATAAGAGAAGAGGGGTGGTTCTGTGCTATAATGAGCTGAAATGGCTGAGGCATGAATTTTGATGGAGGAAAAAGAAAGTCCCTTGTGAAGCATCTCAGTTAAGTATTGAATAATCTGAGGTAAGTTGGGCACTGTTGTGCCCATCCCTTGAGATTGGTTCCAGGCACAGAATCTATCCATTTTTCAGCATAAGATTTTCTAGTACTAGGCCTCCTTGCCTCTAAAAGGATCTCTAACACTTGTTTACTTGATGGATGGTACAGGAGAGATTAGGTAATTAGCCAGGCTGCTAGGTTCAGGGTTTGATGTTGAGTGTGCAGAATCTGGTTCTCCTGCTGTGACAACAGGGTAGGGGTCTGAGGCAGGTGCCATGGAGCCAACAGTGATACACTGCGCAAGAGCGGGTATCAGTGTTGGCATAGCCAGTCTGGTGCAATCAATATCATCCTTGGTTTGTTCTACTTGATCTTTAGTAGTACTTTGGAGAGGATAGACAGAGGAGGAAAGCTGAAGGACAGAGCATCCACTTTCCAAGCTTGTTTGTTGGGAGACTTTGTGCAAAATTTGTCCAATTGGTAGTTCTGGGGGGAGGCAAACCGGTTTAAATCTGGGCTATCCCCACATTTGCTTGTCAACATGCTGAAAGTCTTTCATTCCAGTTTACACTCGTGTGGGTCCATGAGGTTTCTGCTTAGTCCGCCTGCCAGTGTATTTAGTTTTCCTGGCAGGAAATGAGCCTGCAGATGCACTTGATAGCTCAAGGCTGTGTTCCACAGTGCCATGGCTAGATTGGAGTGGGGGTAAGAATGGGTACCCCCCTGCTTGTTTATGTACCACACAACAGTGGTGTTGTCAGTCTTTACCAATAATTGTCCTGGAAGAAAGTGGTCCTTGAAGGCTGTCAGAGCATTCTATACAGCTAACATTTCTTTTTGACTGATATGTAGGTGCATTTGACTTGGGTTTGATTTGCCCTGAATGCACTTCCCTGCCAGGTGAGCCCCCCATGCATAGTCTGAGGTGTCTGTTTTTAGGGTTTGGGGGGCAGGGGATAGAGTGAATGGTAGTTCCTTGTTTAGGTGGCAGGCCTCTGCCCACCAAAGGAATTCTAACCGTAGGCAAGGTCTGATAGGAATCATTGCATCTAGAGCCTGAAAATGTTGACACCATAGGCTTTTTAGATACCATTGTAGTTTCCTCATATGCAGTCTTGCATATGGAATTAGAAGAATGCAGGAGGTCCATGAACCCCAAGGCTTGCAGCATTTGCCTTGCAGATAGCAGTGTTTTTGTGGCCATTAGTTTGAAGTAAGTTGTCAAATGAATTTGTTTCTCTGGCGTGAGGAAAGCCACCTGGGAAGTTGTATTCAAGCTTGCTCCCAGGAATATAATTTGTTGACAAGGTACCAGGTGTGATTTATTTTCATTTATGGTGTACCCAGACAAGTCAGCACCTTTTGTACAAATGCCAGATGATTTCAAAAGTATGTCCTGGCTTTCTGCCTGAATTAGACAATCATCCAGGTATGGGTATCTTTGAATATTTCTTTGCCTGCAAAATGCAATGACTAGAGCTAGGCACTTTGTGAATACCCTGGGAGCAGCAGATAAGCCAAAGGGCAGTGCAGAGAACTGATAGTGCATGTAGCCTGCTTTGAAGCATAGGTATATTCTTCAAGATTCCCTGATTGGGATGTGCAGGTATGCTTCCTTTAAACAGAGTGTTGCCAACCAGGCATCTTTGCCTAGCATAGGAAGCAACTGGTGAAGAGTTAGCATCTTGAATTTTAGAATCACCAAAAAATGGTTTTAAGGTAGACAGGTCCAGGACAGGACGCCATGAGCTGTCTTTTCTGGGTACCAAGAAAAGTCTTGAGTAAAAACCTAGTCCCTTTTCCTCTTCTGGTACAGTCTGAATAGCCTTTATGCTTAAGAGAGAGAGTACTTGCTTTTGAGCCTCTGCCCACTGATTTGAGTGTAGATCTGGCTAACCGTTTGGGGCCTGGAAGAGGCAGGAAAGGACCAATTCTTAGAGGGCCAATGCCTACTAAATCTTGGAGGTTGTACTTGTAAGAAATCTTTAACAGTTTGCATAGATTTAGCTTTTTCCTCCATCTTTTTAAGAACTTCTTCTGCCTTGTTGCCAAACAGGCGGTCCTGATTTAAGGGAGCATCCAGTAATTTAGCTTTAACATGATCTGGCAAGGATTGCACCTTAAGCCAAGCATACCTTCTAAGTACAGACCCAGTGACAGCAGCCCTGCAAGATGCCTCTAGTGAATCAAAACCACATTGCAAAGTATGTTTTCCAACTTATACAGCAGAATGCATTAAATCACGTAAATCCTTATTTTCAGCACAATCACGAATCAACATCACTTTCTGTTTAAGTAATCCAATAATATGCTGCTGATACTTTAACATAAGAAACTGGCAGTTTAAGGCCCTAATGGCCAAGGTTGCAGAAGTGTACACCTTCTTACCCCATCTATCCAGCACCATGGAGTCTCTATCATAGGGTGTAGGATTTCTGGCAGTAGTAGCCTTAATGCCCTTGGGTCCCTGTGAAATGGTCTCAGGATCCACAGTACGATTTTTGAAAAGGAACTTGTGAGAGTCAGGAATCCTGTAATATCCATCAGGTTTTCTGGGAGCAGGAGGTAAAGAGTCAGGTGCCAAGCTAGATTCTGAAAAGGCATCATCAACAATGTCTAGTACAGGAGGGATAGCTAAAGGCCTGTGCTGGGGCAGGAGTAAGAAATCCCTAAGCCTCTTCTTAGAATCAGAGTAATCCTGACTTTCCCAATGAAAATGCTCCCTAAGAGTATGCAAAGTTTCACCAAAAGAGAAATCCTCTGGGGGGGGGGGGGGGGGCAGAGGGAATAGAGTCCTCAGCATCAGAATCCTCATAGGTAGATAAGGGTAAATCCTGGTCATCAGAGGAAACAGAAATTTCAGAATCCTGGTCAGAAGCATCATAAAAAAAAAAATCAGTCCTAGGTCTCTTAGAGGGGTAAGGTTGGCTTCCCCCGATTAAAGTAATAAGGTCTTCAGCCATTCTTATCATTTGTTTTTTAGGCATAGAGGCTCTGGGCTTCGGTTTTCTAGGCATGGTTCGAGTTTTAGGCCTTGAAGAAGATGGCGTTGGTTTGATATGCAAGTCAATAGGCCTGAATACACCCTCAGAAGCAGGTACCTGCTCAGCGGCTCCGGACCCATCCAAGATACAGACAGATGCAGGTTCCATAGTTGAAGCATCTCGCGGCATACCGGACTCCGAATGGGTCTCGGTAGAGGCCTGCAAATCTGAAGTAGCGGGTATCAGGGGCTGCGAAAGTGCCTCACTGTGTACTGGCGAACTGGCAACTGGCTTAGGAGAAGCGTCGTCGGCAGCTTTGGACCTAGGCAACCTGTCTCTGTCTTTATCTTTGCATTGTTTCAGAATGTCGGTAGTCAGATGGCTTACGGAAAACATATCTGGAGAATTGAACCAAGCATCAAAATATTTAGAAGCGAAAATATACAGACGACGGATAGTTCGTTGTTTAAATAAGGCAAAAAAACGACAGTAAGGTACATCGTGGTCAGGGCCTAGGCAAGGAATAAAGTACGAATGGAAATCTTATGAGGTATTTGCTTTCCACAAGAAATACAATTATCTACTTTTACTGACATCGGTTTAGAGCAAGAAAAAGTTTCCCCAACGGGGTACTTAGCTTTAGTTAAAGACTTTGGTTCTGAAACTCGAAAAAGAAAATTTCACGAGTCGGCTGACCGGCACTTACGAACTGCTTCTGCTTTGGTCACCGTACGGCAAGAAAGACTGATGTAATGGCGTCGGCTGCATGTTTTACACCCCTGACTACCTGACATCATGGAGACAGCAACTGACGCAGGACCCAAGACTTTGTTAATCAGGCCGACTGAGGACTACTGCAAGCAGATAACCCAAATGTGATGACTGCAACAGTGAAACACGAAGATCATCATAAAGGCTATGTACAAATCAAACAATTAAGTCTCCAGGAACAGATGGTATGAAGAGGAAGTTTGGAATTTGGGAGAAAAGAAAGTGACAAACATCTAGAAGGTTTTGTTTAAAAATATTCTAAAAGGTGGGGAAGTATCAGCATCTGGGAAGAAATATGCAGAATCTGCATTACCCGAAGAGGACAAAAACCCTTCAGATCTAGCTTCATGTAGGCCAACTTCAATTTTAAACCATATTTAAAACGTATTTAAGTCTATACTAGCTAAAAGAATGGCAAAGGCGTTGCCAAGATCAAGAAATATTGATCAATGTGATTTTGTGAATGGAATCAATCATCTGACAACATTAACAGAACAGTGATCCAGGTGAAAGCAAAATTTAAGAAGACACCATTATCATCGGAGAGTGTTAATGCACAGAGAGCATTCAAGAGAGCCAGCCTGGATTTTACTGGTAGGGCGAAGGAAGCAAATGTATTCCCTTAACAAAATAATAGGGTTAACGGGGGGAGAAGGAATTAAGGTGGGAAGAATTCCTCTCAATTAGCAATGTTGGAACCGAGGAACCTGGCAAGGGTGCCCCCTCTTTATTACTTGCTTTATAGTTAGGGCTACTAACAATGAAAATGATGGACTCTCACATTCAAAGATAAGTGGTATGGTACTTAAGAAACTTTTAGTTATGTACTTACCATAACTTCGGATGTATGGGATCCATCTCGCCTACATTCATAACTGATGGGTTCGGAGCCGATCCATCGGCTCCGAATCGGCCACTATATAGTAGAACGAAGTCTCTAATTGGCTGGGCTACCCCTTATCCCACAATGCACCATGCCTGCTTCCCCAGATCTTGTTTGTTCGCTTTCATACCTACATCCAGACACAGAGACATACCAGCAACTGTAACAACTAAAGTCCTTCAAGAGAAAAACTCAGTAAGTAGCAGCATTCCCTCTAAATCCAATGGGAAGGTGGAAGGAGGGCGGGTACGTATGAATGTAGGCGAGATGGATCCCATACATCCGAAGTTATGGTAAGTACATAACTAAAAGATGTAAAGGGATCCTATCTCGCCTACATTCATAACTGATGGGACAGCGTCCCTAGCACCTAAATCCCGGGTGGCTCATTGGAAAACCCTCCTGAGAACTGTGGAACCAAAAGAAGCTCTACCCCGAGAAGCCACATCTATCTTGTAATGAGAAATGAAGGTGTGCGGAGATGTCCAGGTAGCAGCCGCACAGATATCATCTATCGATAATTTGGAGTGGAATGCTACAGAAGTAGCCATTGCCCTGGTAGAATGAGCCCTGACTGGGAAAGGTAGCTCTTTGCCGGACCGTGAATAAATGAAGGAGATGCAATCTTTAATCCATTTGGCTTTGGTGGTTTTAGCCACTGGTTGACCCAACCTATTTTCCGCAAAGGACACAAACAGCTGATCTGACTTTCGTGTCTGATTGGTCCTACTTAAATAAACGCAGTTGTCTGTGAACATCCAACTGATGGAAAATATATTCTGCGCTATTGGAGAATTTGGGAAAAAACACAGGGAGCTCCAAAGATTGTTGAATGCATAAGGGGGATGCTACCTTGGGCAAGAAAGAGGGATTTAACTTGAGGGACACTCTGTCTTTGTGAAAAGTCAAATAAGGAGGATTAGAACAGAGAGCCTGAAGCTCTGAGACCCGCTTAGCAGAGGTTATTGCCACCAAAAAGGCGGTTTTCCAAGATAGAAATTTTATATCACAAGTAGCTGCTGGTTCAAAGGGGCGGGCAGTTAAAGAAGCTAGAACCATATTCAGGTCCCAAGGGGGCACAGGATGGGCTATTGGGGGCCGAAGGAGCCACGCTCCTTTAAGGAAAGATTTGCAAAGCCTGTTTGCCATTAAGGAAGGCTCAAAGGAGACATGAAAATTAGAGATAGCCGCCAGTTGGACTTTAATTGTGGAAACTGAAGAGCCCAAATAAAACAAAGAAGCCAGGAATTCTAAAACCTGAGGTACTGGAGCGGTAAGGGGATCTATACCTCGTTGCTGGGCCCAAAGAACAAACCTCTTCCACTTGCTGGAATACAGTTTAATAGTGGAAGGTTTGTGAGAGGAGGACAAAATGTGGATGACGTCTGGAGAAAAAGAGTCATCTCTGACTAAGGTTGGAAGTGGAGTAACCAAGCGGCCAACCTCAAGGACCTGAGGGATGGGTGAGACGGTCCCGACTGATGAGTCAACAGGTCGGGCACCAGGTCCAGAAACCATGGGCCCTCCACTGCATACCTCAGAAGGAAGGGGAACCAAACCTGACGAGGCCAGTCTGGAGCGATCAAAATCATGTCGCTTCCTAGAAAAATTGCCTTCTGTATCACCTTCGGGAGAAGGGGAACCGGAGGGAAGGCATAAAGTAGACCGGGGGGCCAACTGTGAGCTAGAGCGTCCCTGGGAATCTGCCCCTGAGAAGGAGTCAGGGTGAAGAACTCCCTGCATTTCGCATTGTGAGGGCTGGCGAACAAGTCGCAACAAGGGAGGCCCCACTTGGCGAAGATGTTTGCAGCCACCCTGTCGTTGAGGGACCACTCGTGGGGCAACAGGAGAGTCCTGCTCAGCCTGTCTGCAATCACATTGGATTTCCCCGGAATGTGCGTTGCCACTAGGAAATGCTGGGTAGAAATCGCCCAGTGCCACACTCTCATGGCCTCTCGGCAAAGAGGGTAGGACCTGGTTCTGCCTTGCTTGTTTATGTACCAGACTACCGACATGTTGTCGGATAGGATCGCAATAGTACCCCAGGGGAGAGCATGATGAAGTGCTTGCAACACCAGTAGCACCACTCTCATTTCTAGGATATTGATATGTAAGTGCGTTTCGTGAGCCTGCCACGTGCCTTGGACAGACCTGTCCAGATAATGACCCCCCCCACACACCCTATCTGGGAGGCGTCCATGGTCACCGTGGCGACGGGAGGCTGAAGGGCAAAGGGTCGCCCCTGGTCCAGGTTGGAACGAAGCAGCCACCAACGTAGGTCCCGACGACAAATTTTGGTAATCTGGACCAAATGGTTCAAGGGAAGTTCCTGAAAGGACCATTGAACCGACAGTAGCCATTGCAGCACCCGCATGTGCAGCCTAGCTAAGGGGACTAGAAGAATAGTAGAGGCCATCGTGCCCAATAACTGCAGAATCAGTCTGGCCTGAACTCATGATCTGGGTAACAAGGTTTGAACCTGAGACTGCAGGACCTGAATCCTTTCTACCGGCAAGAATGCCCGCATTCTTCTTGTGTCTTACTCTGCGCCTATAAAGGTAATACGCTGAGACTGCTGCAGCACAGATTTTCCCCAATTGAACGTGATTCCTAGTGAATGACCCAAACTGACTGTGGTCATAAGCGCCCGAACTAATAGATGCTTGGAGGTGGCAGTAAGGAGCTAGTCGTCTAGATAGGGAAACACTTGGAATCCTAGACTTCTCAAGTGAGCTGTCACTACTGCCAGACACTTGGTGAACACCCTGGGGGCTGTGGTGAGACCAAAGGGCAGTGCTTGGAACTGGAAATGACTGGTTCCCAGGCGGAAGCGTAAATGACTCCTGGACTGTTGACTTATTAAAATGTGATAGTAAGCGTCCTTGATGTCTATGGAGCACATCCAGACATCCTTCTCCAATAACGGGAGAATGGACTGAAGGGTGACCATTCGGAATTTGGATTTTTTTACAAAGCGATTCAATGATCTGAGGTCCAAAATGGGCCTTTAGTCCCCTGTCTTTTTTGGCACCAAAAATAGTCGTGAGTAAGTTCCTGATCCAATCTGGTCGGCGGGGACAGGCTGGATGACTCCTTTTCTTAGCAGCTTTGAAACCTCGACCGTTGCTTGATCCCGCTGACTGGGTGGCACATCCGGGATTTTCCTGATAGGAAGAGGGGGGATCTTGATGAAAGGGATGAGATAGCCTCCGGTTATGGTTCGGAGCACCCACTGATCCTTGGTGATAGATTCCCAAGCCTGTGGGTGTTCTGCAAAACGACCCCCGACTGGCTCCGGAGATGCGCAGTCAGGCCACGTCTCAGGGACGGGGAGCGTAGGATGGACCACGAAAGGAATCGCGGTCTCCAGAGTTACGGGGGCCTCTGCCGCCTCTGGGGCGGCATCTTCCTGAACTCCCCCCCCTGACTCTAGAGGGGGGATCACTCGGTGGAGTAGGGAAAGACCTTTGAGATTTCATGAACCACATTTTCCCTCCTCTCTGGGCCTTAGGGTAAGGTCTAGAGGGAGCGGAAAAATGGGCCCCCACTGCAGTCAAGGTCTTGCCCTCCTGCTCGCACCGAGTCAGTGTGTCCTTCACCTTGGGTCCAAACAGGGAGGACCCATCAAAGGGGGCGTCGGTGAAGGAAGACTTAAAAGCCTCCGCAAAGGGACACAAGCGTAACCAGGCATGTCTTCTAAGAGCCACGCCTGTTCCCGCTGCTCTACTCGCCTCTTCGGCTGCATAAGAGATGAGCCTCATGGACGAGTTGACTATCGAAGATAGGGTAGTCATCTGGGTGCCAACAGTTTGGGCTAACGCCTCAGGAAGATTACCCGTAAGAGACTCACCTAACTCTTTATGGAGGTCCCTTTGGAGCCTGGTAAAATGACAAAGGTAATTCAGCGACCGCAGGGTAAAGGCTGCTGAAGAAAGGGTACGCTTCCTGTACCTATCCATGCTCCTGGAATCCTTATTAGGAGGGTGAATAGACGTTGAAGCCTCTGCCACGTCTTGCTGAGTGGCAGATCCCACCACCATCGCATCTACTGCAACTCCTTTAGTCAAAAATTCCTTTTGAGGAGGGTCTGAGAGGAACTTGTTAGGCCTGGCGGGCACCGGTTCCAGAGTCAGGGTGTTCCCACACCCTTCGAGAAACTAAATCTAGTAATTCATCGAAGGGTGGACACACCCAGGAGGCGGAGGGCTGGGCCCCAAAAGCCTTGAGAAAGACTGACTCCTCCGCGGAAGGGATTTTGGACTGCCAATCGCCTCTCTGTCTCATGATCTCGAGGATATCTGAGAATGAGACGTCATCCGACGACGATTTTGGGGACCCCTCCGCATCATCGAGGTCAGTATCTGATGTGATAGACTCATCCTGGGAGTCAATGTGCTTCCTCTTGCACAATTTATTTCTTGGAAGTTCATCTGAAGCGGATTTAGAAGGACCTCCCGGGAGAAGGGAACCCCCCAAGGGGGTAGCCTCAGGCCCTGGGGCCCCACTGTCGTGGGAATGAAGCACACCAGAAGCACCAGTTCCCAAGTCTAGGGACGGTGAGGTAGAGACTTGCTGAGCCGGCAAGGACATGGCCAGCACACTCCTCATGGTCTCAAAAGCAAGACCTCCAGACTCTACGGAGGACACCGGCTGAGAGACCACGACGGTACCGGGAATCCCTGCGGCCGATGCTCTGAGGGGAAGACTAGGCACCGAAGCTACCAGTTCCAAAGTGTTCCCCTCGGCCCCGACTGAGGAAGTCCCGGTACTGAACCCTGATGCCGAGGACAGGGTAGTTATGATGGTCGGAACAGAGAGGCTCCGAGGGAGTCTCGGTTCCGACTGGACAACTCTGCTCCGCTCTACCATCACCGACTCCAACGGCTCTGAGGAGGTTGGAGGAGGAATCGGATGCGTCGAAGTGGGGACCGGCTCTGGAGCCGAGTGGGCTGGAGCCGAGACCATTTTTGCAAAAACCGGGGACTGGAAAAGCCTCTGGATAACTCTGTCCAAATCTGAGTCTGACAACCTGGAGGATTTAGAGGAAATAGATGGGGGCTGAGACAACACCTCTCTCGGCTCCGATAGACCAGGGGACCAGCTTCGAAATGGCTCCAACACCATCGGCACCGGATCTGGAACCGTATGAATAAGCATCGGCGCCAAAGGAGACTTTGGGGCCGGGGGGGGGGGGGTCTGAGCTGCACACCTCCAACGGCTCCTAGACCAAAGGAGCCGAAGCAGGTGATTCGCCTCTCGATCCCCCAACCTGCGGCTCCGACACCAATGGAGCCGAGGAAAGAGGTATCGAGGCAGACCCTTCCACCCGAGGCTCCGAAGCCATTGGAGCCGAGGAAGAAGAGGTCGACCTATGCTTCTTGGAAGTCGGTTCCGACGGACTGGTCGGAGCCGACGACCTTTTCTTTTTAGAAGCTGGAGAGGAAAGAGAAGCCAAAGCTTCCTCAAAGGAGGGCTTAATAAGGCCCTTAAGGATCAATTTATTTTTACGTTCTTGAAGGACCCTAGAGGAAAAAGCATGACAAACACTGCATGTTTCCTGCAAATGTTTCAGTCCTAAACAATAAACGCAAACAGCATGCCTATCAGTAATAGACATTTTGTAGTTGCACTTGGTGCACTTCTTAAAACCAGACTTCTGCTCTTTTGACATCCTATCACATAAAGTACAGTTTTGTACCTACCATAAATGTAGATGTCCGATAGGAATGCATCTGCAGTCCTTACAAATGGGTTGTCCTGTCATCAGGCAGCCCTTGGTCAACAGTTCCAAAGTCTGGGTCTGGCATCAGCTGGTGTCGCACTTCACCCGGCGTCATTGCTGCAGTTATTATAAAGGCATCAGCCATTTTAATCAGTGTTTCTTGCCCCAGATGCCAGGTGCCCTCTAGGAAGGCTAAATTTGGATAAATGCCAATGATTCCAAATATTAGAGAGCAAACAAAAAATAAGCATGTATGTACATATATACAAACAAATACACCATAATAGATTCCCCAGCTAGCTATAAGAGGGCAAATACCCTAGGAGTACCACAGAGGGGAAGGAGGGTGGGTAATCCTGACTGCAGATGCATTCCTATCGGACATCTACATTTATGGTAGGTACAAAACTGTACTATGCCCTTCAAGGATGCATCTGCAGTCCTTACAAATGGGTAGAATACCATAGCCAAACTGGGGTAGGAGGAAAAATAAAATTATGGTGTAGTTAAGATCCCTTGCAAAACAGCAGTGGCAAAACCTGCTCGGGATCTAGAGTATAAAGGTAAATTATAATGCTTGGCAAATGTATCAAGTAGCAGCCTCTAAAATGTCTTTGGTAGCCACAGAAAAGCTGTGGTAGTGGCTGTAGCTCTTGTAGAGTGAGGCCTGATGTTTTCTGGAGTTTTCTTTCCATGGTAGGAGTAACAAAATCTAATGCAATTTCCTATCCACTTAGAGATTGTCTGTTTTGAAATTGCTTTCCCTTCCATTCCTGTTGCATATGCTACCAGTAGCTGGTCAGTTTTCTATTGCCCTTGGTCCTGTCCAGGTAGTAGCGTAATTGTCTATGTACATCCAAGGTATGCAACAGTCTTTCTCCCCTGTTCTGTGGGTTGGGGAAGAATGTAGGTAGGTGGATAGCCTGATTTAAAGATACTCTGGAGACCACCTTAGGCATAAAAGTAGGATTTGTTCTCATGGACACTCTATCTTGATGGAAGATCAGAAAGGGCTGTACTGCCATTAATGCCTGTAGCTCAGATACCCTTCTTGCTGAAGTGATTGCCAGCAGGAAAGCAGTTTTCCATGATAAGTATTGCAATTCTGCTGTTACTGCTGGTCCAAAAGGAGGAAGTGTCAATTTTCTAGCACAAAGTTCAAGTCCCATGCAGGTAATGGTGGCTTCCTAGGTGGTTTACATTTTAATTCCTCTCAGAAACTGCCTGAGCAGAGGATGTGAGAAGGCTGGAGGATCCAAGTGGTATTCTGCTGAAATAGCTGATGCATGAATCTTAATGGAAGAATAGGACAGGCCTTTGTGGAAGAGCTCTGCCAAGTATTCCAGGATGTTGGCTATGTTTGCCAGTGACACATCTTCTCCTTTAGCAGTACTCCAAATGAGATATCTTTTCCATTTTGCTGAATAGGTTTTCCTTGTTGAGGGTCTGCGAGCTTCCAAGATAATGTCTTTAACCCTTTGGGATAAATTTGGGTTAATTTGTCTTATGCAATGTTCCAGGCAGTCAGCTGCAGAGTTTTCAGGTTTGGATGCAGGGTATTGTAGTTGTTCTGAGTTAACAGCAAGGGAACTAGGGGTAGGGGCCATATTTGTTCCCGAGACATGCTCCTCAGTAATGGGTACCAATGTTGCCTTGGCCAGTCTGGAGCTATCAGAATGATCCTTGGACGGTCCTCTTTGATCTTCAATAGCACCTTGTGCATCAAAGGAAGTGGTGGGAATGCATATGCTGTCAGGTTTTTCCAACTGAAGGATAGGGAGTCCACCTTCCAAGCAAGTGGGTGGTACGTCCTGGTGCAGAATTTCTTTAGTTGGTGATTGCGTGGGGATGCAAATAAGTCTATTTCTGGGAGTCCCCATTTTCTTGTAATGGTTTTGAAGATGTCCGGATGCAGCATCCATTCGTGGGCATCCATGGTAGTCCTGCTTAATATGTCTGCTAGAATGTTTTCTTTTCCTGGTACAAAAATTGCTTGTAACTGAATGTTGTAACTCAGGGCCACATTCCAGAGGTCCAGTGCCATCCGGCACAGAGAATGTGTGCCTCCCTGCTTGTTGATGTACCACATAACTGTGGTGTTGTCTGTCCTTATCATCAATTGACCTTGTTGAAGAAATGGTCTGAATGTCTGAATTGCCAGTTTTACTGCCAGCATTTCCTTTAGGTTTATGTGTAGGTGCAGCTGATCTTGAGTCCATAAACCCTGTATGCACTTGTCCAGCATGTGGGCGAGGTCTGAGGCGTCCGTTGTGATGGTTTGGCTTGGTTGAGTGTTGTGGAAAGGCAATCCTTTGTTTGATTGACAGGCCAGAGCCCACCATTGGAATTCTTGCTTCAGGCATGGAATTATTGGAATTTGGGTTTCTAGGCTGTGCTTGTGTTGAGACCATAAATTCCTTAGGTACCACTGTAGCTTTCTCATATGCAGTCTGGCATGTGGGACCAATATTATGCAGGATGCCATGAAGCCCAAGGCTTGCAGGACTTTTCTTGCTGTTAGATGGTTCTGCTTTGTTAATGCCAAGAAGTAGAGAGGGAGTTGCTCCTGTTTTTCTACCGTTAGGAATGCCATTTGTTTGGATGTGTCCAGCTCAAAGGTTATCCTTTGGGATGGTATCAGCCTTGACTTTTTTATATTGACTGTATATCCCAGGGCTTGTAGAAGATAAATGACCCTTTTCAAGTCTTCTGTTAGCTTGTTTTTGTTGTCCGCTTGTATCAGGCAGTCGTCCAGGTAAGGGTAGATTTGGATTCCCTGAAGCCTGCAATGAGCGATTACTGATGCCAGGCATTTCGTGAACACTCTGGGCGCAGTAGATAAGCCAAAGGGCAATGCTGAAAATTGATAATGCTCTGATCCTGCAAGAAATCTGAGGTATCTTCTGCAATTTGGTCGGACGGGGACGTGCAGGTATGCCTCCTTGAGATCTAGAGTTACCAGCCAAGACTCCTTGCCCAGCATGGGAAGAAGCTGCTGTAGGGTCAGCATTTTGAATTTTGGAACAATGAGGAATGTGTTTAAAGCGGACAGGTCGAGAATAGGTCTCCATTTGCTTTCTTTTCTTGGTACCAGGAAGAGTCTGGAGTAAAATCCCTTTCCTTGCGCCATAAATGGTACCTTTTCCACAGCTCTCATCCTTAATAATTGAGTTATTTGTTTTAGAGCTTCTGCCTTTTGATTTGGAGGTAGGTTTGGCATTCCTCTCTTCCCTGGTAGAGTATGGAAGTGAAACCTGTAACCTTGGTCTATTGTCTGCAAAATCCACTTGTCTCTTGTGATGTAATGCCAGTTTTTTGAAAATAAAGCTAGCTTCCCACCTAAGGGTGCTTCTAGTTGTTCCCTGGTAGGCGGTGCCAGAGCCAAGTCACTGTGATTGTCCTGTAGTAGTGGTGGTGGCTGTGTCTGTACCTCGCTGGTTGTTACCCTGCCACTGGCGTCCCCTGTAGGCACCCCTGGATTGGCTTCTGCCTCTTGAATGTCTATTCCTGCCTCTCTGAGCTCTGGAGGAGTCTGGAAAGGACCAATTCTTTGAGGGCCAATTCCTGCTAAACCTTGGAGGTTGGACCTGCAAGAAATCTTTCACTGTTTGGACAGATTTTGCCTTCTCTTCCATCTTCTTCAGCACCTGTTGTGCAGGAGAGCCAAACAAATTGATCTTGTCCATGGGAACATCTAATAGTTTTGATTTGACATGGTCTGGTAAGGCCTGCTCTTTTAACCATGCATGCCTTCTGATAACTGTGCCAGTCATGGCTGATCTAAAGGAAGCCTCCAGTGCATCATAGCCGCATTTTAAAGAATGGTTACTGACTTGCTGAATGTTATGTACCATTTCCTGAACATATTTTTTGTCTAAAGGTTCATCAGAGGACAGCTTTTTGGTTAACTGGTCTAGCATAAATTCCTGATACTGGATCATGTGAAATTGACAGTTCAAGGCCCTAGCTGAAAGAGTAGCAGAAGTGTAAACTTTTTTACCCCATCTCTCTAAGGACCTGGATTCCCTTTCAGATTTGCAGAGGTAGCTGCTACAGCCTTAGGTCCCTGGGAGATAGTCTCGGGATCTGCAAAAGGAGCCTTGTACAAATGGTGTCCGGGACCCTGTAGTACCTATCGGGCTTAGCAGGGGCCGGAGGTAGTGAGTCAGGAGCAGTACAAGCATCATTAAATGCATCATCTACAACAGAAAGAACTGGAGGTATGGCTAAAGGCCTATGTTGTGGTAAATGCAAAAAGGTTCTAAGCCTTTTCCTGGAGTCTGAAAAATCTTGGCCCTGCCACTGAAATTGTTCCCTCATAGCATGCAAGGTTTCCCCAAAGGAAAATTCCTCAGGCGGAGAGGCAGAAGGGATGGACTCTTCAGCATCAGAGTCTTCATAAGGGGAGAAAGGAGCCTCTGGAGGGTCTGTATTTTCTGAATCATCAGAGGAATCATCTGTGGAAACTGGTTCAGGGGGCTCTGCTCTAGGCCTCTTCTCTGGAGGTGGGTGAGAGGCCCTGTCTGGGTGAGGTTGGGATCCCCGGATTAAAGAAATGAGATCCTCTGCTAGACTAAGCATTTGAGAACTGGAGCTAGGCCTGTGAGAGGGGGTCTTAACAGGCACAGATTTAGTAGCTTTAGCTGCTTTAGCCCTGGCAAAGGCCTTAATGGACATAGCTGCAGGTGGCCTAGCAGCTCCACGTGCAGGGGTTGAAATATCCAAGGGAATAGTGTCAGATAATTCCTGAGAAACTGCAACAGCAGGTTGCATTTCAGAAGCCGATTCCACCAGGTTGGAAGAAACCTCGGTAGAAGGTAAGTTTTCGGCTGAAGGAAGAACCGCTTGCTCGGTTTCAGCCGAAACAGAGACACTCGCGGTTGGCTTAACCGTGGTTTGTCGGTCCTTTTCCTTGCGCTTTTTGGATATTTGCGAAGTCGGAGGATCCAACGGCATAATATAAGCAAAATCGGAGCTGAAAAACTGCTCAGCAAATTCCGACCGACGTCTAAGCGTCCGTCGGTTAAAAGAAGCACAGGCTAGACAAGCTGCTACGTCGTGGTCTGGGCCTAAACAAGGTAAGCAGTAAGAGTGGAAATCTTTATGAGGTATTTGTTTCCCACAAGTTAAACAGTTATTCACTTTTTCTGACATCGGCTGAGGCAAGAAAGAGTAGCTTTTAGAAGTCTTGTAGTAGTAGAAGTATTCGGTAGTAGTAATCTCTGGTTCTGACCGACCGGCACTTGCGAACAGCTTCTGCTTAGAAAGACTGAGGAAAATGGCGTCGCTGATGCCTTTATACCCGAATAACTGCAGCAATGACGTCGGGTGAAGTGCGACACCAGCCGATGCCAGACCCAGACTTTGGAATCCGGCCGACCGAAGGGCTGCCTGACGACAGGACAACCCATTTGTAAGGACTGCAGATGCATCCTTGAAGGACATCTATTTTTTACCATAAAAAGTAACCTTAAAGTAGGGCACGAGCCCTTGACTCAAAAACGGGACTGGCCCGAGATACAGAACACAAAACGGGCAGAAGCCCTCTAACTAAAAACGGGCTTAGCCCGATAAAGCAGAAAGTACAGTAGGGAAAAAAACAAACCTAAAAATATGCAAAAATCAACAGATTGACTCACAAATAAGGGCAAGGGCCCTCTAACTTAAACGGGCCTTGCCCGGAAAATAGAGAAATACCAATCACACTGAAAAAGGTTCACACACACACGTAAAGCTGTTAAAACAGCTGTTTGTTAAATTAGTGAAGAAAACCCTAGGTCAAAAGACCAAAAAGTAACAAAAAAAACACTTGGCTCCAGCCAAGTCGAGACCACGTCTAGCTTGAAAAGTGGCAAACGAGATCTGGGGAAGCAGGCGTGGTGCATTCTGGGATAAGGGGTAGCCCAGCCAATTAGAGACTTTGTTCTACTATATAGTGGCCGAGTCGGCATCAGTTATGAATGTAGGTGAGATAGGATCCCATTACATCCATAACTATTTACAATTACTGTTTTCTGTTTGATGAATCCAGAAAAGGACATTTTGAAGTTGTTGAACATTTTGAGATAGTTTCTAGTTTTTTTTTTTCTGATTATAAAATTAGTGCAGATAAACCCATGTCTATAGGGGTAAACTACTTACAAACACACAAACTGATTCAGCAATACACACATTTTTATGGGGACATACAATGAAGTATTTTGGTACATGGATTAAGAAGGATTCGGTTATGGCAGCGAAAGATATGGGCAATGAGACTAAATAAAAGATAATAGAAAAACTGAGAAAATTATGTTTTTGAAAATGGATATGAAGAGCAAAATACAAGCAGTGAAAATGTTTTTAGTTTCTTTAATTTTATATGCAGGTGAGGCATAGGAGGAGAAGTTGTGGAGGTAATTAATACAAACAAGAAGGAATTTGGGATGGGAAGAGGGTAAGAGTTACGTGGGACAACAGGATTCTCCTTGAAGAACTTAGAGGTTTAATATTAGCTGATTTGAAGGGATCAAAACCAACACAACCAAAGCATCTGGGAAATCTACAACACAACTTTATTAACACTTAACAGTCTCACCACGGTCTTATCCACAATTCAGGACTTCATCAAATAAAATACTTTAAATCTACCCCATAATATATACCATCCCAACTTGTTTAATAAGCCTTTAAATGTTTAATTGCCACTAACACAATTTTTAAAAGCCATAAATTCCTAAAGAACACATATATACAACATATAAAAACCAAGTCATTAATCCACATCCTCTAGGAACCATAAACCCATAGCCGGCCTTAGGCATAGCCCAACTAGGCAGCCGCCTAGGGTGCCACTCTAGTAGGGGTGCTTTTTCAGTATTTATTTGGTGTAAGTAGACCAGGATGGGGGCATCAGGTGGTGGTGGGGGGCGCTGTGGAGCCCTTTTGCCTAGGGCACCAGTTGACCTAAGGCCACTCCTGCGTAAACCATACCTGAATGAATAAATATGTTTATAAATGAATAAACATAAATAAATGTATAAATAAATACAATGCAAACAAGAAATTCTCATACCATCTAAAACAGTATTTTAACATGGGACCAAGGAAATACAACATTGCCATCCAGTGGTCATAACCGGAAAGAAAAAAATACATAAATATAAAAAAAGCACATCTATAAATGTATAAAAATACTTTTTCAATTATTTAAAAACATTTTAGGATAATTTAGAATAAAATACTTATACGAGTTGTTAAAGTTTGGCTGCCCTAAGTTTTAACACTGGGGCTAAGCAAACATTTTTTAATTTACTGATGGGTTAAAATTTATACCTAGTTGCAAAAGTGAAATAAGCAGGGCACTTATAGACCATAAGCTTTTCATTTGTAAGAAAAACTTGGAATTACTATTTGCTAAAAACTCTGTGACTGGTGGAAATACCAGTTGTGAGAAGTAGTGTAAATCTCCCTACTCATCCTCAGGTAAACAAATCTGAGGCTCAGGTGGAGACTGAGTTAAGGGAAGCAATTAAAGTAGTGTTTTCCCAAAACTCCTGAACGATGAAAAACGATTAAAGGAGGAACTGAGAAGGAATAAATAAACAAGAGTGATGAAGACGGATAAAGGGGGTGGGACTATATTAATGGACAGACTATAGTATACTCTGCAAAAATGCTGGACCTATTAAACTACCAAGGTAGATACTCTAGGGTGTCTAGGAACAAAATTAACATAGTATACAGAAGGATAGATTTTTTCCTTGAGGGAGTTGCTTAATGATGGGAGGAAAGATCAAGGAACTTTTCAATTTTTATCACTGGACAAACCAAAAGTCCCTTCTATCTTCGGTATCCCGAAGATTCATAAGAACACTAATGATCCCCCACTGAGACCAACTGTGGCGGTGAATGGATCCAAAATTCACCCACTGGCTAAGTTTTTGGACAGTAAGTTGAAAAATATATGGATGGAATACAGTGGGATTTTAAAAGATTCCTGGGATTTTTTGCGATGTATTAAGAAAGATCTTTATAAGGATGAGTTGATTTTTCTAACTGTAGATATTCAAGATATTTTTTTCGGTGATTCCCCACAGAATAGGATTAGAATGGTTGGAAGAAGCACTTTTGGCTAGAGGGAAACTCTCAAATGAGTTCCAGGCTTGTACAGAACTTATGGATTTAGTATTAGGGAATAATTTTATTTATTTTGAAGGAGAATTTTTTAAACAAATAAGTGGGGTGGCGATGGGTGCCTGCTGTGCCCCTGCCTATATGAACATAGTTTTATCCGTACATGAAGAAAAATATATTTTTGGGTCCAAATATGTTAACAAGTGCAACTTTTATAGGCACTACCTGGACGATATCTGTATTTTTTGGACTGGAGAGGAATCAGAATTGTTAGATTTTTACAATATTTAAAAAACTACCACAGAGTTCCTTAGGTTTACTTATACTATTACCAAGGATGAAACGTACTACATGGATGTTACTATTCAGAAAATCTGAGAAGAAAGAATTCAAATCAACTATTTTCAGGAAGGAGATATTTTCCAATTCATATATGTATTATACCAGTGCACATCCCTACAGACAGAAAAAAGTATACTGAAAAGGCAATTTATTTGAGGATCTAGGATGACCTCAAGTGAGCAGGATTTTTTAGATGAATGTGTGAAGTTGAAAAATATGTTTTTAGAAAGTATGTACACTCTGGAAATGATAGAGGAAGTGTTCCAAGAGGTACTAACAGGAGATGAGGAAGAAGGGTTTAAAGGCACGCACATTATGACCTTTAAATATAATTCACATATAATTAGGGAGATGATCCTGGATAACTGGAACAGGTTTGCTTGTTATTCAGATTTGGAAGAAATATTTACGGAACCATTAAGGTCTGTATACAAAAAAGGTTTGAACATTAAAGATTTATTAGGAAAAAGACGTAGGGAAACGGGTAGATGCAAAAATGGCACCTTTAGAAGTGGGTCATGTGCTCAATGTCAATGAGTAGTAGGGAATCTATTCACATAGAATCCAGGAATAGACCTATTGAAGCTAGTTCTTATTTTAATTATAATAGTGCTGGGGTACTTTATGTTTTTACTTGTAAGGAATGTGGAGGGTTTTATGTAGGGAAGACCAGCAAAAAACTGAAAAGAAGGGTCTATGAACATCTATACAATATTCAGAAAAGGGGATACATTATGCATTATATATAAGCATACTTTAGTTTGCCCAAAAGCGATCTATGATTTTTTGGGGATACAAAAGGTTGACTGTGACCCTAAAGGTGTACCCTGTTAAACAAAGATAGAATTTAGGGACGTTTTCTGCCAATTAATGCTGGAAGCGAATAGATTCCCAGGGCTGAACAAAAATACTTCCTTGGTGCCAGTGTTAAAATTTAGGGCAGCCAAACTTTAATAACCTTTATAAGTATTTTATTCTAAATTATTCTAAAATGTTTTTAAATAATTAAGTACTTTTTTACATTTACAGATATGCTTTTTTATATTTACATATTTTTACTTTCCAGCTATGACTGCTGGATGGCAATGTTGTATTTCCTTGGTCCCATATTAAAATGCTGTTTTAGATGGTAGGGGAATTTTTGTATGCATTGTATTTATTTATACATATATTTATATTTATTCATTTATAAACATCATATTTATTCATTCAGGTATGGTTTACAGTCTCTAGAGGATGTGGATTAATGACTTAGCTTTTATGCATTATATATACATATACACATATATATATATATATATATATATATATATATATATTACACACACACACACATACATATACATATATGTGTGTGTGTTCTTTGGGATTTTATGGCTTTAAAAGTTGTGTTAGTGGTAATTAAACAATTAAAGACTTACTAAACAAGTTGGGATGGTATACATTGTGGGCTAGATTTAAAGTAGTGTATCTGATGAAGTCCTGGATGGTGGATGAAAATGCAGCGAGATTGTTAAGCATTAATAAAGTTGTGTTTTACTGGATTGGAGCATTGGTTTTGTTGTGGTCGTCGACTTCCCAGGTGTTTTGGTTGTGCTGGTTTTGGTTTCTTGCTTTGGACCTGTCTTTCCTCCTCTATTTTTGTGATTTGAAGGGATACTTCAGTGCTACCCAGTTAAACCTCATACACAAAACCAGCAGAAGGTTATAAATCAAAGTGGAAGGTGAAGATGATGAAATGAGAGTAGAGACTTTGAGAAATAAGGAGAGAGTAAGATTTTGGATACAGGCTCTTAAAAAAAATAATGATATAGATTATATTCATAAAGTAGCAGAAAGCATTCTAAGAATTAAGCCAACACAGAAAAGGACAAAGGAAATTTTACCAATTCGGATGATTACAAGTAAGGGTGCACTAACCAGGCAAGAGGGTTTTGGAGTTTACTGGAAAAAATTAGCAAAGGTACCGGAAGCAAATAACTAGGTAGGGAAAGTTAAAACAAATATTCCAAGCATACATCAGATGAATTCTACTAAGGTTTGTTTTCTTTTATACTAATGTATGCTTACCCGTTTCACTACTTTGGTTATTTTTTTTTTTATTAAATAAAGAATAACATTTGCAGAAATCAACAATCTGTTAATGGTAGAACAGAAACATGCTCTTTCCAACTTCTCTTTGTGGAGGTGGGGAAGCAAATGGAACTGAAATAAAAAGGAAGCTCTTGGATTATACAGAGAAGGAATAGTGATGAGACTCAGCCCTGGGGCTCAGAGGAGTGAAGCCCTGACCATGTCCCAGCCAACAGGTCCAAAGCAAGAAACCAAAACCAGCACAACCAAAACACCTGGGAAGTCGACGACCACAACAAAACCAATGCTCCAATCCAGTAAAACACAACTTTATTAATGCTTATTCAAATTAGTAATAGGACATCTGAGGAATCTGATGGGAGAAGATGAGCTTGAACTTGCAACAGCTCACTAATCTTGGCAAGGATGAAGGCTGCAAGGCTGGATGCATCACCCGTTTACAGAAGCTGCACTGGCTTGCTCTATGCCAGGTAGGAACCCTCATGCTGAACTAGAGAAAAGAAAGTGTGATTGGGAGCATGCTTGCTTCCTCACCCTGTCTAAGCAACTACAATGAGAATGCAGCCAGCCTGGGGGTGGGATAAGCAGAAGCCACTCCACAGGATTTACATCAACAGATTTGTGTCACTGGATTAACAGATAGGTTTGATTGATCCATTCATTCTTGCTCAGGAAGCCCTTAGGGCTCTTGCAAAGCCTGAGATGCCCATCACCTTTCTACTGTAGAAGAAACAAGCATAAAACCAGCAGGTGGTGAAGCCACTGGGTAGGAACATGGGAAGGGGGAACAACAGAAAGATTAGTGATTAACAAGAGGAGGGATGGAGAGGTTAAAATTATGAAGCACAAGGAGGCCAAACTATATTTAGCTCAATCTTGTTGACCTTGTCGACTAACTGCTCATTACAATGGTTTTCCTTGCTCCACAGATTAAAAATATCCTTCCGCTCAATGGCAATCCCCTAAGTATTTTCTGGCTTACTATGCCCCATCCTCTTATAAGATACTAATATTAATGAACCCATTATTTTATAAGATATTAATTTACTAATATTAATTTACAGTATATTAATATATAAACTGACTTACAAGTAACTCCATCAGCAATAACTGGATAGTAGTGGTTATCCAGACATAGGCTGATGGCAGGAAAGTCTTAAGTAACCAGTGTAAAGGGAATTCTTATAGACCAAACTATATGTTAAATACATACATTTTATATAGGTTCATAGGCTGGTACTGGGCTATCTGCCCAAAGGCATATATTAGCCCAGCCACGTTGTGCGGTATTCACCGCCCCTTTAGTAGCTCTAGACCCTTGTACTAGCAGCTAGTACCCTTGGCCCCTATCTAGTAGTGCTGTTGGTGTGATCCCCGGTGTGAACTTTCTGTTACCCATCCACTCATCAAGGTTCCTCTTTTAGAGTGATAGTGAGGGGCTCTGTCTTACATAGATCGGGACCCTGTTCCATAGTAAGGGAAGTCTCTGCGAAGGGAATCTATCCCTCCAGCATGTTCTATTCATTGTTGTGTTGAGGTTTATATCCCTAGAGCGTGTAGCTCGAGTAGATTTGGTTTTGCTAAGATGGAGCATGTTCAACAATTATGGGTTGGACATGGCTCTGTACGTTAGATGGAGATCGCCTCTGAGAAAGCGGTATGCAACAGAGAACAGTCTTAGCTTTTTCAGTCGTGCTGCATAGGGCAACTGTTTGAGGCCAGTAATCCTCTTGGTTAGGTACCTCTGTGGTCTCTACAGCTGCTGGAGATGTCTAGCCAGGTACATTCCAAATGGTGCATTGTACTCAATAATGGGTCTGATGAGGGAAGAGTAGAGGGGCACCATTACATCCTTAGATCTTGATGCAAACCCTTTCGTGATCAGATGGGTCACATAGAAGGATTTTCTAACCACTTTGGCAACATGGTTATCAAAGGAAAGCTGACTATCTACTTGGGTCCCTAAATCCCTTATTTCTTCTTCAGATTTCAGGGGATTACCTCCTATGTTGTAGATTGCAGGTACTCTGTTTTTTCCAAAAGGGATTACTACGCATTTTTTTTGCATTTAGCTTGAGACCATGGCTTTGACACAATGCATCAGTCTCATTTAGGCCCTTCTGGAGGATCTCCATGTCGGCCGGAGATATAGTACCCAGTTTGCAGTCGTCTGCAAACTTAGTCAGCCACAGCCCTTCCGTGCATGCCTGTACTTCTGAGAAGTATATGCCAAACAGGAGCGGCCCCAGGACAAAGCCCTGAGGCACACCACTCTTTACTGGTCTGGATTCGGACATAGATCCCGCTACTCTTACTTTATGGGATCTGTCTGAGAGCCAATTTGCGATCCATCTTGTGACGTAAGGGTTTATGCCCAGGCTGGTGAGCTTATCAATAATACCTGAATGGGGAATGGTGTCAAATGCTTTAGCAAGGTCAAGGTAAGCCGTGTGTACCTCCTTTCACCTTATCTATAGCCTGAGTAACTGTCTCAAAGAAATCCACCAGGTTCAGGAGGCATGATCTGCCCTTGACGAAGCCGAACTGTGTGGGGTCTAGCGACTGGAAGTTCCCAATTTCTCCATTTATGAGTTCCATAATGATTCGCTCCATAGCCATATAGATCAGACTGGTCAGGCTTATTGGTCGCTAGTTCCCAGGGTCAGTTGTGGCCCTACCCTTGTGTAGCGGGACCACCGTTGCCTTGCACCATTCTATGGGCACATATCCTGTGGAGAGGCTGAGACTGAACAGGGTATTAAGATATGGGGTTAATTCCTTTTGGAGCTCGTGTATGACACAGCCTGGGACACCATCTGGTCCCATGGAGGTGGTGTTTTTAGCTTTAGATAGAGCCTTGTTAACCAATGTATCAGTAATAATTGGACTTACACAATCCCCTGGAATGGTAATAGGCCCTGTAGGTGGTGGTGGGGGGGGGGGGTTGCACTGAACCTGTCAGCCAAGATGTTGGCAACATCAGAAGGGTCAGCGTATTTTGTTCCATTTTGTACTAGCTCAGAACAGACCTGAGCATTGCCATTTAGGTTTTTGACATAGCCATAGAAGGCCTTATGGTTATCCTTGGCATCCTTGGCGACTTTCTTTTCAAAATTAGCTTTAGTTGACTTGAGGGCCCTCAATTTCTTAGTAATGCTGATCAGGGATGATTTTTCTACTTGAGATTTGGCCCTTTTTTGTATAAGTCTCCTCCTTTTATTGTAAAGTTTGCTTATGGCCGGGGTCCACCAGACTGGTTTTTTCTTGCTTGAGGAAGGAGTCTTGGTTTTATCTGGGATAGCATGGTCCATGCAATCCTGAAGATGCATATAGAGTGCCTTGGTGTAGGATTCCGCATCCTGGATATCATTATCCTTCTGCAAGGGAATAGTGAAGCTTTCCACTTCGGATGCAAGTAGTTTGAAGTTTGCTTTGGAAAGGTTTTTGACTATCAGAGTTTAGGGGACAATCTGCAATGGATATGTACATGGGATGCATCCCACGCATGGAAAACCCAAACATCCTCTGAGGCCAGTGATGTAGACTTGCCAAAAGAAGACAGCTCAGAAAGCCAAACCTATAAAAATGAGGAACCACAGAAGGCTTGACTTATGGAATCATTGTCCAAGTAAAGGTAATGTCTGGTGCACAGACAACCAAGTGGCAATGGTACAAATGCCCTCACAACTGAGACATTCAAGAAACAAACACGTGAAGCAGCCACATCTTTAGTGGAATGGGCTTTAAAAACATAATTCTCCCCCAAAGTACTTAAAACCAAAATGGCAAAACACAATGTAGGCAACAATCAAGCTTGAAAGGGTTTGCTTAGCTATTTGCAAAGCCATCCCCCTCAGCAGCAAAGGAGACCAAACATCTTCTGCATCTCCCATAAAGCATGCAATCTATTCAGGTAAAACCTGAGTTGATGCATATCCAGAATATGAAGGATTTCACCCCCCCCCCCCAGATTTCTCCAGAGTGATGAACAAACTGCTTTGGGCATCTACTGTGGTGCGCAGTATCCTCAAGATAAGAGAACATGGATCAGACTGTGTACTGTGGCTCTAGGTGATTTGGTCATGTTGACTAATGTCACCAAAAATGGGCATGGGTAGCTACTGGTGATAAGTGGATTGAGGACCCGGCATACTCTCACCCACGCCAGGGACCCTTGCTAAAGGTGGGTGGGGTATATTTTCCCCTATTGGCCAGTGTGTGCCCGCCATAAAGCCCAGCAGCCCTGGGCCAATAAGCTACTAGCTGGGAGGTGTCTAGTTGACCAGCCTGGGTTACCTAGGATAGCTCTGCTGAGTGAAAATCGGGATGTAAAACCAACCAATCTGCCAAACATGAACTGAAAATTGCTACGCTTAATGTAGGTTCACTGAAAGGATGCAGCTTGGAAGTGGATGACATGATGATGTGGAGGAGGCTGGACATCTTATGTATCCAAGAGACAAGATGGAAGGGCAGTGCAGCAAAGCCACTTGGACTGGGATCCAGACTCTAATACTCGGGTGGGGAACAGGCTAGAAATGGTGTAGGAATTGTGGTGAGAGAGAGTCTTCAGAAGGCAGTGAGGGATATCATCAGAATTAATGACAGACTCATGGCAATCAGACTCCAGTGCAATGATAGGGTAGTAATCATAATATCAGCACATGCTCCACAGCAGGACTGTGATAGTGAGGAAAAGAATGCATTCAGACAGCAGTTGGAAGACCTACTAAATAAAGCAGGACAACATGAATTGATGTTGATAATGGGTGACTTGAATGCACATATCGAGGCAGACAGAACAGGATACGAGGACTGCCTCTGTCCACATGGGTGAGGTAACAGGAATAAAGGAGAAGCCATTCTAGACTTCTCTCTGGCAAATGGCTTGATAGTAGCCAACAGATGGTTCAGAAAGAGAGAGTCACAAGATCACATACAAGAGTAGCCAACATGCAACTCAGTTAGACTTCCTCCTAGTAAGGAAAAAAGGACTGGGGTAGAACCCATGATTGCAAAGTCATCCCCAATGAAACAGTCGGCCCACAGCATAAACCATTAATTGCCACAATCAGCTGCAAGCAGTGGTCAGAGAAGGCTCTAAGGTCAACAGAGACCAGGCTGAAGACCTGGAAGCTGAATGGAGAGAAAGTACAGCAGTTCAAAGAATTAAAAACAGCATGTGTTAGGACTACAGAAAAGATAAGTGGCCGAGCCAGGTATGGAAATAAGGTACATACGGAAAGCTGGTGGTGGAATGCAGAAGTGCAAGAAGTCATCAAAAGAAATGAGGAGAGCAGGAAGAAATGGAAGATAGAAAAGACTGACCAGGTTAGAAAGGACTACTGGTTGGTCAATAAAGAAGCTAAGAAAAAATTTGCAATAGCAAAGAATAGGGAATCAGAGGCACTCTACCAACTTCTGGAAAGTGACTCAGTAAGGGGCACAAAGAAACTATATCAGGTTGCAAGGCAAAAACAGAAAGATAAAGAAGATAGTAAGACACGATTCATAAGGGATGCCAGCAACAACCTGCTTACAAGTCCACAGGACATCAAAGGCAGATGGAAGGAGCATTTTCAGCAGCTTTTGAATGAAGAAAACCCCACAGAAGCTGTACTGCCCCAGAAACAGCCTACGTTTAAAGAATAGGAGCCCACCTTAGAATTAGTAAGAACAGCACTAAGGAAGATGAAGTCAGGGAAAGCAGCAGGCTCAGATGAGGTGACAGCAGATATGATAAAGATGCTGGGTAAGATAAGGGAGAAATGGCTCTTGAAGGTACTAATAGCAGTGTGGAGAGAAAAGCGAATCCCAGATGACTAGAGAATAAGCATACTTGTGCCAGTGTACAAGAACAAAGGGGACATCCGCAACTGTGGGCAGTACAGAGGGATCAAACTCCTACCACACTGAAAAACAGTTCTGGAGAGAATGCCTGATAAATGGATACGCAGAGCAGCAGAATATAAGATGGGGGATGAGCAGTTAAGATTTAGATCAGGATACAACACAATTGACCCAATGTTTGCATTGAGACAGATACTTGAGAAGAAGCTAGAAATGAGGACAGAGTCCAACTGGGCATTCCTAGACTTGGGGAAAGCATATGACAAGGTCCCAAGAAAGCTAATCTGGGCAGTACTGTGGTGGCTTGAATTCCCGGAAACATTGGTAGAATTAGTGCAGGCTATGTACAAGGACCCAGTGACTCAAGTACGAACAGTGTTCGGCCTCACAGAGGGGTTTCCCAGTGGGAGTGGGTGTACATCAGGGTTCCAGCTCTGAGCCCACTGTTGTTCATACTGGTGATGGACTACATTAGCAAACAGGTTGGAAGGGACAAATCAACAAATCTGCTGTATGCAGACGATGTAGTAGTACAAGCAGACTCAGCTAGAACTTCAGCAAATGATAGGAGAACGGAAGCAAATCTGAAGGCACATGGGATAAAACTAAGCACAGATAAGACGGTGGTAATGGCAGCAAATTGGGGAAATCAGAAGAAGCTGAGAATAGAGCTAGAAGGGAAGATAGTGGAACAGGTAAACAGCTTCAGATATCTGGGGGGGTGGTTGAGGAGAAAGGTAGTCTGAATGAAGAAGTCAAAGCTAGAATCAGAGAGGATGCAGCCAACTGGCATAGAGTATCAGGTGTAGTCTATGACAGAAGAATGCCAAAAAAGCTGAAAAGCAAGATGCACAAGGCAGTGGTGCGACCAGTAATACTGTATGGTACAGAAACCTGGGCAGTAAAGGCAGAACAGTTGAAGAAGCTAGAGGTGATGGAAATGAAGTGCCTGAGAAAGGTGTTAGGATGCACATTGTGGGACAGACGAAGAAATGAAAACATAAGAGCAGAGGCCAAAGTAGCTCCAATTGCAGAAAAGATGAAAGAGAGCAGATTATGGTGGTTTGGGGACGTGTAGAAAAGCAGAAGACAATCTGGTGAGGAAGATTTGGGACAGACAGGAAGAAGGTAAGAGGAAGCAAGGACATCCAGCAAAGAGGGGGATGGATTGTGTGAAAGAAGATCTGCGACAGTCAGGCATGAGTGTTGAAGAAGGCAGGAGTGTGACACTGAATCGAAAGAGTTGGCAACAGTTAACACGATTCTCCGACTCTATGTAGAAAAAATGGGAAAAAGGGGGCCGATGATGATGATGAACAAATAGAATTAAGCATACTCCTGACACTATTGTAAGTAAGAATTGAGGGTTAATTTTAAGGAATCATGCTCCCCATGACAGGCCAAATAATGCTCTGTACAAATAAAAAGCCAGAAGATCTAATGGCCAAGAAGAAAGTACAGCTGTGTGCACTTACCATAAATGTAGATGTTAGAGTGTATTCACTGTTGCAGTCATCACATTTGCGTCATCTACTTGCAGTAGCCCTCAGTCGGCCTGATTATCGAAGTCTTGGGTCCTGTGTTGGTTGCTGTCTCATCTTCCATGATGTCAGGTAGTCAGGGGTATAAAGTATACAGCCGATGCCATTACATCAGCTTCTCTTGCCATGCGGTGCCCGAAGCAGAAGCAGTTCACAAGTGCCGGTCGGCAGACTCCTGAAATTTTCATTTTCAAGTTTCAGAATTGAAGCCTTCAACTAAGCTAAGTACCCTGTTTGGGAAACTTTTTCTTGCTCTAAACCGATGTCAGTAAAAGTTAATTGTATTTCTTGTGGAAAGCAAATACCTCATAAAGATTTTCATTCGTACTGCATTCCATGCTTAGGCCCTGACCACGACGTACCTTGCTATCGGTTTTGTGCCTTATTTAAACAACAAACTATTTTTGTCATCAGTATATTTACGCTTCTAAATATTTTGGTATTCAGTTCAATTATCCAGAAATGGCTTCAGTAAGCCACCAGACTACCTACATTCCAAAAAAAAATCACAAACATAAAGACAGAGACAGACCACATAGGTCCAAAGCTGCCGACGACGCTTCTCCTAAGCTAGTTGCCAGTACTCAGTGAGGTGCTTTCGCGCTCTCTGATACCTGCTACTTCAGATTCGCAGGCCTCTACTGAGACCCATTCGGAGTCTGGTATGCCGCGAGATGCTTCTTCAACAGTGGAACCTGCGGATGTCTCTACACAAAGAACATCTGCATGCTCCAAGGCCCATAATGTCAGAGCTGCCAAATACAAGATTGAAAAGGGAAGAGATGAGCTTATCAGTCATGAAATTATGAGCCTATATAAGTGTGTGATTCTTCAAAAGGAAGTGAAGCAGGACCCATTCAAAGAACTACTTAACCAGCAAATGTTGGACAACAGTTATGCCCTCCTCAATGTTGTGATGTGCAGAAATGACAATGTGCCCAGTGAAAAAGAGACCCAGTCCACACAGACACTTCTATAATCCTGCAGAAAGCCCTTTCTGCAACCAGAAGGCTGACATACCACAGGAAACCCTCTCCCACAGAGTCAAAATTACTGGATTAGAGGCCTCACGACAGAATCAGACCCAAGTTGTCAAAAGCTGAAGCTTTGAGAGGAAGCAAAATATCCAACAAAGTCAGAGCCAAAGGCAACCCCCCCAGAGTCAGCGCAGACATCTCAGACCTGAATCCACTCTGATTCAAAACAGAGAGCAGGACTGGTCAGGGTTGAGGTAAGAAAGAGAGCTTTCTCGGATCTGACCTCGACTCTCTTGGGAAACCAGGATACTGGGTTCCCGAAGCAGAGGGACTGATCGGAAAATGAGTCTGTATAATAGGATCCAAGGGTTTCTGATCTGTATAATAGGATCCAAGGGTTTCTGATCTGATGAAGCTATCCATGGAGTAGAACCAATAAGAGCCAAAGAAGGAGTTTTGGCACTAGGATCCACAGCCAACAGATCCGAAGATTGTTTAGGATCAGATGCTTTTCTGGTCCCACTCAGATCCAGCTAGGCAGATCCAAGAGCCTGATCTTTTTTGATTTGGCTATGAAGAGTCCCTTGAAAAGACAGAAAGGGATCTTTTAGAGCTGGCATGCTTCAAGTTTGAGCCCCTGAGGCAGAAGATACAAGTAAAAGGCCTTTCAAAATTAATTTGTTTTGGCGGTCAGCCAAGACTCAAGGGTTAAAGGCCGTACACACCAGGCAGTGCGTCTAAATGTCCTGGTCTTAGGAAACAGACGCACTTCTTGTAGGCATCTGAATTTGGCATCTTATGCCCACAAGAAGTGTATCATTTGAATCCAGTAGGTTTACTGGCCATAGCTAAAGACAGAACCTAACAGAAGAAACACCGCAAGAAATACTACAACAACAAATTCTAGTATACCAGAAGGATTTTTTTTAAACAGGAAAAGAAATGCCACTAGCACGAAAAATCAGAACAAAACTAAAGGTCCCTAACGTCTCAAGATCTATCAGAAGGGGAGGATAAAAAAGAAAACTAAACACAATATAAATGTACAACTATATATTTAAAGGAGAAATTCTTTGAGAATTTTTAGAAAGACCTATCTCAAACCACTAGCAGTTCTGAGACTCTGGAACCACATCTGCATGTGAAGCAAGGCAAACGGGATCTGGGAAGTTAGAGGTGGTGTGATGTATTATGGGAAGACAGAGGAGCTTGAGACTTGGACCCGAAGTCTGAAAGAAGTGGCTGAGTTAGATCCAATGTTGGATATGAGACCCATCAGTGAGGAAGAATGAGGAGGACAACATCAGATCAGACTTTTCCCCACAGGCACTTAAAAGCAAAATGGCAAAACACAATGTAGGCAACAATCCAGCTTGAAAGAGTTTACTTATCTATTTGCAAGGCCAACCCTCTCAGAAGCAAAGGAGACCAATCATCATCTGTGTCCTCCATAAATCATGCAATCTATTCAGGTAAAACATGAGTTGATGAATATCCAGGGTATGAAGGATTTTCACCCCCTCCCCCAGATTTCTACAGGGTGATGAACAGAATTAAGCATACCCCTGACACCACTGTAAGAAAGAATGGAGTGTTAAGGGATCATGCCCCCCATGAAAGGCCAAATAATGCTCTGTACAAATAAAAAGCCTGAAGATCTAATGGCCAAGAAGAACTGCATGCTCCAAGACCCTTAACTTCAGAGCTTCCAAACACAAGATTGAAAATGGAAAAGATGAACTTGTCAGTCTTGAAATTATAAGTCTATGTAGAGAGTGATTCTTCAAAAGGGAGTGAAGTAGGACCCATTCAAAGAACTGCTTAACCAGCAAATGCTGGGCAACAGTTATGACCTCTTCAAGGTTGTGATGTGCAGAAATGTCAATGTGCCCAGTGAAAGCAAGACCCAGTCCACACAAACATATGGACTTGGAAATACAACCATCCAAATGTAGCAGGACAAGAACACCTCTCCCACTTAGGCTAGGTGTGTTAAAAGCCTTCTGGCAACCTCAGTCACCTACGAGATTCTGGTTAGGAATCCCAGTAAGAGCAAAGGATCTATGCTAACAGACAAGGCCTATAGTGGAGCTTTCACCACAATGAATAGTATCTTCCATGGCTTGCAATAGGATACTTTCATGTACTGCCACATACCCGAGAGGATGCACAGCAGACTTGCTCAGCTACTTTTGCTGAAAACTTTCCCTGACAGCAGTGATTCACTGATAATGGATTTAGAACTGAGCAAGTCTGCACTTTCAGCATAGAGTTAATTAACATATAATAAAAAGGGGTGGGATGGAGTGATAGGTCCCATAACACCAAGTTTACTATGAATTATCTTATTAAATTGCTAAATAAACAATTATCAAGCAATTAAGGCCTGATGAGCACACTGTAACAATCACTTGTTCTGAGCAGAGGTAAGTACATCTGAGAGGTTCTCTGCAGATGGATCAAATCTCGGAAGGCCCTATATTTCAGTTCCATTCAGAGTTTCTGAACTCACACTTTTGTTGACCATTGCAGGCTGAAGTTCATGAACCTCAGTCTTTCTTTCCTAAATTATATGATAATGTATGAAATTCAAGTGAAAACAAGCATAACTACATTTTCCATACTAAAAAACAGATGTAATGCAGAAAGCTCAAGTCAGATCTGGTATCCCACCTGTGACCCTGAGGGTGACGTGACTAAAAAGAAGCAGATTACAAATGATTAGCCCAGATAAAATCAATTTAGTTAGCAGATCTAGGAGGCTCGCTCTCTGATGCCCTCTTTAAGAGAGGAATAAAGACATCTTGTTAAAGTTTTAAGTAATTTATTCAGTTAAGTAGGTTGATAGACAAGTGTTCTTGTTCATTACAATCTGAAATGTAAGGGGATGTTGATGCTGGAACATATACATTTCAGGTACCACTGGATTTTAATCATGTGGAATTTTGCAAGCTGTATCATGAATATCACAGTTGCCATGAGACACACAATCCTTAGGAATTACCTTGCTGAGATGGAAGTATGAGTGGAAAAAATCAGAGAGAGATCTAAAAACATACTTTTTTTCTCCATGGAAAAAAAAAAGATCTTTAAACTGAGGTGTCCAAGACACACCAGGAAAAGAATCCCGTGAAGAGTCAGGCAAGACATCTGTATGTTCTCTTCTAATTGCAGCCTATGTAGGAGCTCTTACTCAAGTCAGACATTTCTGACACTTGGAAAATACTGAAAGATATGCAAATCACCTAAGTAAGGATAAAATGTGAATACTTTGCAGTCTGCAGTAGGCAATCACAGGACAAAGACACTTTGTAAATGCCCTAGGAGCAGTAGACAGACCAAATGGTAATGCAGAGCACTGATAATGTGATTCAGACAGAGAAACCATAAGAAATGTCTGAAATTTGGATCTTGAGGAGTGTGATAAGCATTTTTTAAACCTAAGTTCGCTAGTAAACTCAAATAGGAAATAAGAGGTAAGAAATTGTGAAGTGACAGCCTTCTGAAGTTTGGCACCATCACAAACAAGTTCAGAAAGGAAGGATTCAGAACTGGTCTCCAAGAATCTTCTTTCTTTGGTACATCCTTGAATAAAACTCCTCTCCTTACTGAGGAAGAGGGACAGCTTTTATCACCCCCTAAGATAGCTTATGTTAAAAGACAGAATTGAAAACAAGAAACTGGTCCGACAGGTAAGGAAGAATCCCCAGAAAAGGTGACAGAGACTCCCACTGCCAAATGTAACCCTGACAGATTACTCAGAACCCATTTGTCTGGAACTATTGATTGCCAATGAGAGAAGTGGAGGTTCAGACTTTCTGGAAGGATTAACGGACTGCCAGGTTGAAGGGTGTGTGTTGGGGAGGTCCTTTATATAATCATTTAGACTGCCCTTTGTTCTTTAGGGTGGCCCGTTTTCTTTTTGGAACCTCTCTGCTATGGTCTTTAAACATTTGCTTTCCAGTGGCTTACTGGGACCCTTTACTTTGCTTTTTGAAAAAGGCTGCAGAAGCACTGATTCCCTTTATCAAACACGGAAAAAGAATCTCCTAACAGCTCCAGTGGCAGCAGCAGAATCATGTATGATTCTGATATGGTTCAGAGAAACAGAATCCCTCAAAAGTACTAGTTGAAGCCACAATCAACACAGTGAATCAGAAATCCATGGAGAAGAGACTCTCTCTCCCATCAAAATAATTTTTAGGTTCAAACTCCTGAATCTCTTCAGAAAATGAAGAATTCCTTTTCCCCTAAACAGAAACAACCATACAGGAATGGGTAAAGAGCATGGACAAAGCCCTGGGCAAAGCCCAATAAGTTACTCTTGTGAAGAGTAAATGAGACAAAGACGTGTTTAAGCTTTTGCTTCTTTTTGACAGGAATTTCTGAAGAAACATACCCACTTTTGCCATGAAAAACTCCCCAGAGAGTTTCTTGTCTTGGCAGAGTGATATTTTCTGCCCCTTTTCCCAGGAACCACAACAGTGGCTCTCCCTTGCTCCCAAAATCCCACTAAAAGCTATAGAGGATGTATCTAACCTCTGGTCCATGGTGACTGTAGGGACTATACCACTGGGATGTAGTGAAAAGCAGCAGTGGTCCGAGGAAGCAGCCTAGGTCACAGCAGAGTAATTTATCTGCAGCTGCGACACTAACAGCCAGCTGTGGAGACAAAGGCAGTTTAAAAAATTTCTCTACGTGGCTGGAAGAAGGAAGAAATGAGAAATCAGTAGGTTGTTCCATGTTTAAGCCAAAAAAAGGGACTAGAGTCCGGGGGAAGCCCATCAGCAATAGCCGGTAAAACAAGTTGTAAAAAGTAACCTTTCCCCCGTTAAAATGCAGTAAAAAGCATTTAAACACTTCCCCCAGACCCAAAAGTAAAATTCCACAACTTTTTCCACAGAAAATTTAGTCTACAGATAGTTGTATTAACTTTTTACCACAAAAGTAAAAAAATAATACTCCCATTTAAAAGTGATCAAAAGTCACTTGACAGTCATTACAAACACATTTTCTCTAGCTTGCGTTTTACAGAAAAAGTATGTTTTTGGCCATAAAAGGAGGGAGAAAACAAGGTTGCAGTTTCAGAATCTTTATCTAAAAGAGACTCTCATCAAGGCTGGTAAAGCAGCATGATGCACTAGAGCTACTTCATGCCCAAATAATGGGTCTATATCAAAATCACGAAAGACAGAAACCGCAAATACAAATACGTTGACACGTAAAGAGCGAACTACCATAAGAGCAAACCACCTATTGAGCGAAAGGCAAAACATCGAACAGATTCATTCGGCCAGCAGTACGATTCTGGGAATAAGGAAATATACCCTTTCCCCCACTGTAGTGCAATCTCGAAGTTGGTATATTTAAGTAGGGGGTGGGGGTGGGGGGCCCTGCAAAAGTGTGTTATGTTACTTTTTTGTACTTAGGTTAGATATTTACCTGCATGGCGCTGTTGGTTAGGGAAATCCGTTCGATGTTTTGATTTTCACTTACTAGGTGGTTTGCTCTTCTGGTAGTTCGCTTTTTACGTGTCGACGTATTTGTATTCACGGTTTCTGTCTTTCGTGATTTTGATATAGACCCCAAATAACTATCAGAAAAGTCCCAGACTATATATTAGCTACCTACAGAACTCCCTCTATGACCAAAGAAAGCCACATGCCTACCTAGGGTCTATGTTATAACAGCAAAAGATCGAACGCTGTTGTACTGACCACAAAAGAACGAAAACAAAAAAGAGCGAAAAGCCAGAACAGCAACTTTTTTCCCCAGGGAAAAAATTTGCTCTTCCCAAAAAAAAAAACACACTAAACATTTTAAGTGGGGGGGTTCACCGCCCCCACACCCCCATGTGGGAGGCTGTGTCCCCCACACCCCCTACTTAAATATACCAACTCCGAGATCGCACTACAATGCCGAAAATGGCAAAGTGACAGAAGTGGCCAAGAGACTTCTTTCCCAGGGAAAGAATTCACTTAAAAGCAGCTTCATTTTGCGTTTTCGACATTTACAGTTTGAAGAAGACACATTCGACATTCGTTCTTCTGACAGGAACCCCCTACCTACAGGAAATAGAACTACTCAGTATTAAACCAAATACCATTTTCCTGTGTAATCTAAACTATCCAACTATAGACTGGGAAGCCTACAAAACCACTAGTGCACAAGCACAAATATTCCTGGACTTGCTTCAACACAATCACCCTGAAACAATTGGTCAGATAACCCACTAGGGGGGCTAACATCTTGGATCTTGTCCTTACTAATATAGCGGCATCATGCACATCCCCTTGCATATCTTTGTAACTTGTTAGGTCTGACCATAAAGCAGTCTTCTTTGAAATAAAACTGAAACCAGAGAGCCCTTTCAACTCTAGGTACAGTTAGAAATTTATTTTAAGACAAACTACCTACTCCTAAGTGATACATTGGCAAGCTTCAAATCCCCACCAAATCAAAATCTAAACCAACTACACTAGAATTAGTAAATATAGTAACAGAGATAAAACAACTAGAATTGAAATCTTTAGAAATGGGTAGGACCAAACTACACAAGAAAAGGTGGGAATTGTGGAAGCAATACATACAGGGAAGAAAGGTTTAAAAGAAGGCAGGACTTAAATGAGCTATGTAATGTTTAACTGAAAATGACTGGGTAGATTATAATTGATGTATAATGTTTGCAACTGGGAATGTGTCAGTAAGGTTTGTGATGTAAAATGCTTGCAGCTAGGATTCTCTCAGTCTGGTTGTTTTCATTTCTATAAATGTATGACTGCCTATGTCGTAAGTGATGATTTAATAAAGCTATTTCTTGTTTACAAAAAAGTCAATTTATGTAATGTTGCTTATGTTATACGATATACAGCAATATATATGAGGTATGTTTGTAAATGTGAACTTGTTAATACAGTTTGATTACTTTTATATAAATTTGCCTACATCACAAGTGATAATTCAATAAAGGTGTCTAAAAAAAAAACAGTTAACTCCACTCTATATGCAGAAATGACTGCAACCACTATACCAGCGCACAAACAGCTCCACAAATGCAGCTGTGCCCTGTAGAAACAAGCACATGGCAACCCCCCAGAAATAAGGTCACATGGTAGAATCATATAATCAAAAAGCTCTAAAAAACAATACAGGGAAAAAATATGACCAAAAGTAACAGCAGTAATTCCCAGAATGACAGAGCCCTAGCCACTGAAATTAACAACCAACTCAGGTGCTTAATAAAAATCCACCAAAGCAAAGTTTGAGGCTAAAACAGCTACCCAAGCCAAAGCCAAAGACAAAGACACTCACAAGGCCTTTTTTTAGTTACATTTGTATTCACAAATATAAAAATGAGCTGAACTGATTGTGAATGATGTTTTCAACCCCAGCCTCCACACAAGTTTTGTACCTAAGCAGATGGAGAACCGCTACAGTCACTCCCTGCATAAGGGAGGACCTTCTACTGACCCAAGTAATTACAGACCCATAATTCTGACTAGCTTCATATGCAAAGCTACAGAAAGACTTATCATGGAAGCAATAAATAAGAACATAGAAACCTCCAAACATTGGACCCATCTTTTTGGACTCCTCAAGGGCAGATAATACTTACTCAACCTGGTGAACTTTTGAAAAGGTCACCAAAGCAATGGGTGAATGCAAAAAGGCACACCATACACCTTGACCTAGCCAAAAGCTTTTCACATAATCCCCCACTCAGTCATAATAGAAAAGCTAAATAAAAACTGGAAATAAACACCTATGCCACCCACTGGATTACTAACTGGCTTACAAAAAGGACGCATGAAATCAAAATAAAAGTTTCCTCCACAAACAGACCAGTCACCAGTGGAGTACCCCAGAGTTCAGTGCGGGGAACTCTCCTGATTGGCATTTACTACTCTGAGGTAAAAGCCAATACTAAAGGACTCTGACTCACCAAATTTACAAATGACTGCTAGCTATGAGTAGTCATTGAATCCCCAAATGACTTGGTCATATGACTTGGTCATCTTGCAAGAAGGTTTGTCCCAAACAAATAGAAGCAAAATCATGGACTGAAACTAAAGGCAAAAAAAATGCATTTCTGTATCCTTTGGGGAGTCCTCTACTCCAGGAAACTACTACACTGACAATTCACCACTAAGAGCTGACCTAGTTTGTTTGTGATTTGTGAACTTGTATGGACAGTAACCTAACCTTTGACTAACATGGGTCTATTGTCATACGAAAGTCCTTCTATATCGAACAGCTTACAGATAAAGGGATATTGTTTAGATCTAGGGATGTCACTGTCTCCCTTTACTCAGCTCTCAATAAGCCAATTAAAGTATCATGCCCCCCTTTGGCATGTATTTGTCCAGACATATGCAACTGGAATCCCACAGAGAAACCTTACTAAGAAGGATACAAGGCTTATACAATATGTCCTACATGGACCAACTAAAGCCCTGTCACTATACTCGATACCATGCAGACTGCTAAGAGGTGATCCTTGTCAAGCATGCAAGACATCCTGTGGCCCAATACTGACAGATTTACTGCACATCAGCAAAGTCAAATGGCACCAGAAATACCCTGTCTTGGGATCTAAACCTCTGTTGCAACATCAATAGAATGATTTGTGAGGACAGGTATGTCTAGCAGAGGATACAACTGCTCGAGAGCAGTCTCCCCATCCATGTAAAACAAAGTTCATACCTGTCCCCATTCAAGCACAATTTGGACCTACCCCTATGTAATGGACAAAAAAATCTCCTAAGTGCTTTATCCCATGCATGGGTCCCTTCCAATTATCTATGGTATGATTCCAGTTTTTCTCATTAGGGCTAATATACAATCATTCACCACGGGATGAGTACAGCCAATCTAACATTTGAACACTAAAAGGGAAACTGGCTAGGCTTAAAATGTCCCGGAAGGGGAGCTAGCCTAGCATTTATCTATGAACCTATAAAAAGTAAAGTGAAGTTTTTGTTCTCCTCTCTCTTAAGGGAACTTATCTGCCCAGCAATCGAACAGCATTAACAGACCATTGATTTTGTAAACCCGCAGAAGAGTGCTCTCTTCAGCAGCAGGAAAGCTCTGAAGAGCTTGACACCCAATCCTGATTTTTAGTCAGCTCAGCTCAAGCTCAGTAATAGTTTGGGTGTGTGGAAGGTGCTTTGGAAGCTGGCCAGCTTTTATCCTTAAGCCTTCTGGCAAGGCCACTGCCACCCAAAGTTAACACCATGGTAAAAACTATGGGTGCAGAGGAGAGTTCAGTTGGCAAGACAGCGTACTGAGTAACACCCCCTAACATGCATGCATACACACACACAGTTTACCCAAGAAATGTCTGTACAAACTCTGGGCGATGATGCATCGCAAAATGCTCTGTGATATGGATCAGGCAACAAACAGCAAAAGAAACACAACTGCATGCAGATCTATCATGTACAGTTTCACATAATGGATGTGTTTGATAAGATCTTTGCAGTCCAAAATAGGGGAATCTTCCAGCCTCTTTGGAACCAAGAAAGAGAAGGAAAAAAAGAACAGAATGTCTGGACTTCTTAAGAAGAGTTTTAAGTCCTCTTTGAGATGTAAAATCTGGATTAGTCCCAAGAATGCGTAGTGCCTAACCAGAGCTCTTTCTTATAGAATCATATAAAGTTAATAGACTATTGGTACTGAGGCCCTTATAAGCCTAGCCAAGAGTTTAGCCCATGTTTAGCCAGCCAAGGGTTTAGCCCATGTTTAGCCAAGTCAGCACCCGATGCCCCAGTCCAGCAGGGATACAAATGGAATCCCAGGGATGTATTTTCTGTTCCCTATCCAGTTACCTTGGGAAAAACTGATGAGTTCTGGAGAAGCTATACTTTTTTTTCAGAGAATCTCTGTACTATCTTGAACTTTGGTCAACACATTTCCACTTTTGGAGGTCTTCTTTCAGATTCTGGAAGGCCTACTGAAAAAGGACTTCACACAAATTGATTATTTAATATTGTTAACTGGGTGTGTGAACTAGCCAGAAGACCATTTTTTTTTCAGCCATGACCCAGGCCAGATGGCAGAGACAATTATAATAAGTTCATAACAAATCATTTGTCTACATTTGGCATAAAGTATTATAGAATCCTAAAAAAATGTTTTAGCCCGCATTCAAATTTAATTACAATTTTATTACCCCAGCAGTAGCAGAAGAAAAGTACAGTTGTGTACACTTACCATAAATGTAGATGTTCGAGTGTATTCACTGTTGCAGTCAACACATATGGGTTTATCTGCTTGCAGTAGCCCTCAGTCGGCCTGATTATCAAAGTCTTGGGTCCTGCGTCATTTGCTGTCTCATCTTCCATGACGTCAGGTAGTCGAGGATATAAAGCATGCAGCCGATGCCATTACATCAGTTTTTCTTGCCCCAGATGTCAGGTGCCCATTCCCCCCAATGGGAAGCAATTAAATATATATATGCAAGGTTATACCTCCAACAAAAAAGCAAATATACCAAAAACCTTTTAAGCATAGTAAAGGAGAATAGAAGTATAGCCAAAAGAAGTCAGGGGGCTGGAGGGAGGGTAACCAGGACTGCAACAGTGAATACACTTGAACATCTACATTTATGTTAAGTGTACACGACTGCACTATGTTCTTCATGTTTCACTGTTGCAGTCATCACATTTGGAAAGATTCCCAAAGCTAAGGATGGGAGAAGGAACTTATAGCATTAGGACCACCTATAAGGCCCTGCAAGACTGCAGTGGCAAAGCCAGCTCTGGATTTAGAGAAAACTGGCAAATGGTAATGCTTGGTGAAAGTATGTACAGAACTCCAGGTAGCCGCTTCTAGGATGTCCCTGGTAAGGACACCTCTGAGAAAGGCTGTAGAGGTAGATGCAGCACTGGTTGAGTGTGGTCTTATCCCCTGTGGGATAGGGTTTTCCATGGTGCTTTCAGCAGAAATGAATGCAATGGCCTATCCATTTAGAAATTATTTGCTTTGAAATGGCCTTCCCCTCTGCCCCTGCAGCAAATGCCACTAGCAGTTGTTCAGATTTCCTTTGAAGTTTAGTCCTGTCCAAGTAAAATCTAAGTTGTCTGTGCACATCTAAGGAGTGCAGTATCCGTTCCCCTTTGTTCTGTGGATTAGAAAAGACGGTTGGCAAATGAATGGACTGATTAAGAGCCACACTGGATACTACCTTGGGCATGAAGGAGGGATTGGTCCTGAGGAACACCTTGTCCGCATGAAAGATGATGAAAGGCTCCACTGACATAAGGGCCTGTAATTCAGATACCCTTCTTGCTGAAGTCATTGCTAAAAGGAAGGCTGTTTTCCAAGAAAGGAATTTTAACCCTGCACTTGCAACTGGCTCAAAAGGAGGTAGAGTGAGTTTTTCCAATACAAAGTTAAGGTCCCAGGCTGGAGTTGGGGCTCTCCTGGGTGGTCTCAAGTTTTTGGCCCCTCTGAAGAACTGCTTGAGCAGTGGATGAGAGAAGAGGAGTGGTTCTGTGTTGTAATGAGCTGAAATGGCTGAGGCATGAATTTTGATGGTGATTTTGATGGAGGAAAAAGAAAGGCCCTTGTGAAGCATCTCAGTTAAGTATTAAAGAATCTGAGGTAAATTGGGCTCTGCTGTGCCAATCCCTTGAGTTTGGTTCCAGGAACAGAATCTTTGCCATTTTTCAGCATAAGATTTTCTAGTACTAGGCCTCCTTGCCTCCAAAATGACATCCAACACTTGTTTACTGAGGGATGGTAACGGAGAAATTAGGTAATTAGCCAGGCTGCCAGGTTCAGGGTTTGAAGCTGAGGAAGCAGAATCTTGCTCTCTTGCTGGGACAGCAGGGTAGGGGTCTGAGGCAGGTGCCATGGAGCCAGCATTGACACACTGCGCAAGAGGGGGTACCAGTGTTGGCGTGGCCAGTCTGGTACAATCAGTATCGTCCTTGGTTTGTCCTGTTTGATCTTTAGTAGCACTTTGGAGAGGAGAGGCAGAGGAGGAAAGGCATAAACTGATAGATTTTTCCAGTCGAAGGACAGGGCATCCACTTTCCAAGCTTGTTTGTGGGGAGTCCTTGTGCAGAATTTGTCCAATTGGCAGTTCTGGGGGGAGGCAAACAGGTCAATATCTGGGCTCCCCCATTTGTTTATCAACATGTTGAAAATCCTTGGTTTCAGTTTCCACTCATGTGGATCCATGACATTTCTGCTTAGTTCGTTTGTCAGTGTATTTAGTTTTCCTGGCAGGAATTGAGCCTGTAGATGCATTTGGTAGCTCAAGGCTGTGTTCCACAGAGCCATGGCTAGTGTGCAGAGGGGGTATGAATGGGTACCCCCCCTGCTTGTTTACGTACCACATAACAGTGGTGTTGTCCGTCTATCATTAATTGTCCTGGAAGAATGTGGTCCTTGAAGGCTGTCAGTGCATTCATTACAGCTAACATTTATTTTTGATTGATATGCAGGTGCATTTGACTTGGGTGCCATTTGCCATGAATGCACTTCCCTGCCAGGTGAGCCCCCCATGGATAGTCTGATGCGGTGTCTGTTAGGGTTTGGGTGGCAGGGGGTAGAGCTAATGGGAGTCCCTTGTTTTGGCAGTAGGCCTCTGCCCACCAAAAGAACTCTAACTGTAGGGCAAGGTATGATAGGAATCATTGCTTCTAGATCCTGAGAATGTTGACACTATAGGCTTTTTAGATACCATTGTAGTTTCCTCATATGCAGTCTTGCATATGGAATTAGGAGAATGCGGGAGGCCATGAATCCCAAGGCTTGCAGTATTTGCCTTGCAGATAGCAGGGTTTTTGTGGCCATTAGTTTGAAGTAAGTTGTCAAATGAATCTGTTTCTCTGGCATAAGGAAAGGCATCTGGGAAGTTGTGTTTAAGCTTGCTCCCAGGAATATAATTTGTTGACAGGGTACAATATGTGATTTATTTTTATTTATGGTGTACCCCAGACAAGTTAGCACCTTTTGTACAAATGCCAGATGATTCAAAAGTATGTCTTGGCTTTCTGCCTAAATTAGACAATCGTCCAGGTATGGGTATATTTGAATATTTCTTTGCCTGCAAAATGCAATGACTGGAGCTAGGCACTTTGTGAATACCCTGGGTGCAGTAGATAAGCCAAAGGGCAGTGCAGAGAACTGATAGTGCATGTAGCCTGCTTTGAAGTGTAGGTATCGTCTGCAAGATTCCCTGATTGGGATGTGCAGGTAGGCTTCCTTTAAATCCAGTGTTGCCAACCAGGCATCCTTGCCTAGCATAGGAAGCAAATGGTGAAGAGTTAAGCATCTTGAATTTTGGGATCACCAAAAAGGTGTTTAGGATAGAAAGGTCCAGGATAGGACGCCATGAGTTGTCTTTTCTGGGTACCAGGAAAAGTCTTGAGCAGAAACCTTGCCCTTTTTCCTCTTCTGGTAAAGTTTGAATAGCCCTTATACTTAAGAGAGAGAGAGTACTTGCTTTTGAGTCTCTGCCCACTGACTTGGGGGTAGATCTGGCCAACCGTTTAGGGTTGGTAATGTGTGGAAGTGAAATCTGTATCCTTGGGAAACAATATTTAAAACCCATTTGTCCTGGATAATGAGTTCCCAGTTTTTTTTTTTGCCTGCAGAGTAATTTTTCCCCCTAAAGGAGCAGTCAGTTGAGAAGGGCTTGAAGGTTTTAAAGTTAAGTCATTGAGACAGTTTACCATAGGGGGGAGTCTTACTACTCCCTGATTTGAAGTGGGAGCCTCCCACTGTTTAGTCCTGTGCATACCCTGGGACTGAAGCCTGGGTGTTCTGCTGGTTCAGGGTTTGGACTGAAGGCCAGGTAGAGGCAGAAAAGGACCAATTCTTATAGGGCCAATGCCTACTAAATCTTGGAGGCTGTACTTGTAGGAAATCTGTAACAGTTAGCAAAGATTTAGCTTTTTCCTCCATCTTTTTAAGTACTACTTCTGCTTTTTTCCAAACAGACGGTTTCCAAACAGGCAATTTAGCTTTAACATGATCTGGCAAAGATTTCTCCTTAAGCCAAGCATGCCTTCTAAGTACAGACCCAGTGACAGCAGCCCTGCAAGATGCCTCTAGTGAATCAAAACCACATTGCAAAGTATATGTTTTCCAACTTGTTCAATATAATGCATTAACTCCTGTAAATCCTTATTTTCAGCACAGTCAGGAATCAACATCATTGTCTGTTTAAGCAATTCAGTAATATGCTGCTGATACTTTAACATATGAAACTGGCAGTTTAAGGCCCTAATGGCCAAGGTTGCAGAAGTGTATATCTTCTTACCCCATCTTATCCAGCACCCTGGAATCTCTATCAGAGGGGGTAGGATTTTTGGCAGTATTTGCCTTAATGCCCTTGGGTCCCTGTGAAATGGTCTCAGGATCCGCAGTAGGATTTTTGAAAAGGAACTTGTGAGAGTCAGGAACCCTGTAATATCTATCAGGTTTTCTGGGAGCAGGAGGTAGAGAGGCATGGGCCAAGCTAGATTCCGAAAAGGCATCATCAACAATGTCTAGTACAGGGGGGATAGCTAAAGGCCTGTGTTGGGGCAGGAGTAAGAAAACCCTAAGCCTCTTTTTAGAATCAGAGTACTCCTGGCTTTCCCAGTGAAAATGCTCCCTAAGAGTATGCAAAGTTTCACCAAAAGAGAAATCCTCTGGAGGGGAAGCAGAGGGAATAGAGTCCTCTGCATCAGAATCCTCATAGGTAGACAAGGGTAAATCCTGGTCATCAGAGGAAACAAAAATTTCAGAATCATGATCAGAATATCATAAGCAAATTCAGTCCTAGGTCTCTTAGAGGGGGAAGGCTGGTTTCCCCTGATTAAAGTAATAAGGTCTTCAGCCATTCTTATCAATTTTTTTTTTAGGCATAGAGGCCTGACCATGCGGTCTGGGCATCGGTTTTCTAGGCATGGTTCGAGTTTTAGGCCTTAAAGAAGAAGATGGCATCTGTTTAATATGCAAGTCAGTAGGCCTGAATACACCCTCAGAAGCCGTTGCCTGCACAGCAGCTCTGGACCCATCTAAGGCATAGACATCCGCAGGTTCCACAGCTGAAGCATCTCGCAGCATATTGGACTCCGAATGGGTCTCAGTAGAGGCCTGCAAATCTGAAATTGTGGGTATCAGGGGCTGTGAAAGCACCTCACTGAGTACCGGCGAACAGCTTAGGAGAAGCGTCATCTGCAGCTTTGGACCTAGGCGGCCTGTCTCTGTCTTTATCTTTGCGTTTTTTCGGAATGTCGTTAGTCGGATGGCTTACCGAAGACATATCTGGATAACTGAACAGAGTACCAAAATATTTAGAAGCGTAAATATACCGATGATGAATAATTTGTTGTTTAAATAAGGCACAAATCTGACAGCGAGGTATGTCATGGTCAGGGCGTAGGCAAGGAATACAGTACGAATGAAAATCTTTATGAGGTATTTGCTTTCCACAAGAAATACAATTATTGATTTTTACTGACATCGGTTTAGAGCAAGAAAAAGTTTCTCCAACGGGGTACTTAGCTTTAGTTGAAGACTTAGGTTCTGAAACTCAAAAACGAAAATTTCAGGAGTTGGCCGACCGGCATTTGCGAACTGCTTCTGCTTTGAGCACCACACGGCAAGAAAGACTGATGTAATGGCGTCGGCTGCATGCTTTAAACCCCTGACTACCTGATGTCATGGAAGATGAGACAGCAACTGACACAGGACCCAAGACTTTGATAATCAGGCCGACTGAGGGCTACTGCAAGCAGATAACCCAAATGTGATGACTGCAACAGTGACCATGAAGAACATGTATACTTACACAGATAAATTAACACGGATAAGATTAGTATGACTGTGCATTAGTGAATGCACATTAATGACAGAACTGGCTGCATACCAAACACAGACACTTGTTACTTGTGTAGGTATATCCTGTATCCCCTAAAGTAGTTCCACTTGCATTTGTTTGTAAGGTGTTCTTTTAGCAGTTTCTTTAGTATACGAGATTGCTGGCCTTATGTAATATGTCTGTTAAGGTGCTCCATTCCACAGGGACTACTTTATGGAAGTATCTTTCTGATGCTGACTGAGTGTATTCTGCTCTGCCGAACTACTGGTTGTTGTGTCCTCAAGCTGTAATATGTACTGCTAACAAGTGTTATCCTGAAGGGTGGAGAACTGCTTTCAATTAGTAGCTTATAATTATATGTACAACGTCAGCTCCCACTGTAGTACAAGTCTATATACAATCCTATTTTACATTCTGTTGGAATGTGGTAGTATTCTGCTGGCAGTTTAGCACTCTAGGTGTGGACTTTTATTGGCTAAGGAGGTACTTGCTTCTGCTGTTAGTAGGTAAGAGAGTCTATAGGCTACCTTGAGCTGCCTTAGAATTTGTCTTCCTGCAGTTTCTACACATGGGTAAAGATTAACCTGTTACCTGAAATCTTTGTATTTCAGTTATTGTAAAGGGTACGCAACCTGAATCTATGTTTTGTGGCTTACTTTGAAAAAATTGTTTCAAAATAGCACTGCTGAGGATATTGTTATGTTGACTAACGGATTTGAGCAAAATCAATTTGAAGGTGAGTGTTTAACCTGCTAGAACTTTTTGTGGCCTCTGCATAATGAGTGCAGTTGATGTATAGGAGTTCTTGTGGCAGACTTGAACGAGTGGGGAAAAAGGCAAAGATCCTAGCACTGACACTTAAGTTAACCCTTTAGTTATTTTACTTATTTTCTCTTCTTATAGTACATTCAGGTAGACCAGGAAAGTTGAAGTCAAGCTGTAGTAACCTCTGGGTAAGTAATCATACTGCAGCACTAATCATTATCAGCACTGATAATTAGCATGAGCATCTTCCAGTTAGGAACAGTCAAGGAAATGATAGCATACATTTTAGTAGACAAAATTTCATGTGGCAACTGTAAAATCTTAACTTAATGAATTCTCTGAATACTGTATTCAGTATCAATCATAACTTCTAACAGAAGCACTGCAGGTTGAAAGATGCAAGGTGAATATCAAGCCTTTTACTGAACTCAACTCTATGTACAGACAAAGCAACATGCAGTCTTGCATAAAGCAGTTACTCTCTGCAAATTGCTAATTGTGCCGTCAGAAAGCATCCGAGCATTAATCTTAGCAAATTATCTTCCTTCGGCCATGTCTGCTCAATTTAAGCTTAAAGACGGTGAGAAGATAGATGTGAGGCTCTGGAGATAGTCTCTTCTGTGAGAGACTCAAAAGTCCATCAAAGGAAAGACCCGTAGAATAAAAGTATAGGACCACACACAAAAAGGCACCGGAACTACCCATGATAACTGTATGCTCAGCAAGAGTTTTAACAACTGCACATGGGAATATATAGAAAAGGATATCACACTAAGGCTGCCAATAGAGACCAACAGTCAATGGGTTAAACAACCATAAAGTAGCACTACAAGGTCGGACATCACCTCAGCAAGTCAGCACCCATATGACCATGTACTTGACACACGGCATGCTGATGTAATGCATGAAAAGACACTAATTCCACAGTAACAAAATAAGAAAATACAAAATAAACATGGTAGAGACAAAAGTATTTAAAATTATGTGAGACCACATAATCTCTACAACACATTCAGTTCATTAGATACAGAAATGGGTAACAAACTTCCTTATTAAATACATGGTTCATAGGTAGGTACTAGGCTATCGGCCCTGGGGCCTATACAAGCCCAGCCAAAAAGGTACCCTGGCTTTTGCTACCCAAGAAAATTATTTTCCTGTGCCACTGTCGAGCAGAGCCACAGAGGTTATTCCCTGGGGTGAATTTCCTATTTCCCATCCAATCGTCAAGATTTTTCTTGAAGAGTGCTAATGAGGAGCTTTGTTTGATATAGATAGGTAGTTTATTCCAGAGTACAGGAAGTCTCTGGGACAGGAATCTATCCCTCCTGCATGTTCTGTTTATTGTGATGACAAGGTTTAGGTCCCTAGAGCATGTAGCTCGGAGGAATTGGGATTTCTTTATGTGGAGCATGTCCAACAGCTCTGGGTTTGACATAGCTTTGTATGTTAGGCAGAGATCACCGGTGAGTAGGGGATATGTGACGGAGTAAAGCTGGAGTTTTTTGAGATGGTCTGCATAGGCCATCTGTTTGAGGCCGGTAATCCTCTTTGTGAGGTATTTCTATGGCCTTTCCAGTTGTTGTAGATGTCTTGTGAGGTACATATCAAAAGGAGCGTTGTACTCTATAATGGGTCTAATGAGTGATGAATAGAGGGGAACAATGACCTCTTTTTTTCTGGATGAGAAACCTTTTGAGATGAGGTGTGCCACGTAGAAGGATTTCCTGACTACTGTGGCAATGTGATTATCAAAGGAGAGACTACTGTCCACCTGTGTCCCAAGGTCTCGTATCACACTTTCGGTGTTAAGTATACTACTGCCTATGTTGTAGTTCACGGGTACAGAGTTTTTACCAAAGGGGATGACAATGCACTTTTTGGCAGTGAGCTTGAGGCCATGGCTTTGACACCAGGCATCTGTCTCAGTGAGGCCCTTTTGTAGGATGTCCACATCGTACATGGTAAAAATAATGTAGAAAGATATTCTGCAATTCTACAATATGAAAAAGCAATTACAAATAAAACTATTCCACAGACAGCTAATATTAATAAAAATGCTAAAACCATACTGCAAATAATACTCAAGTACCTGAAGTTGCTGTTGAAGATTGGTAATTTCTGCGATTCTCAGTTCTCTGGACTTATTAGTGGTTTCAATTTCATGACGCTGACTTGAAAGACGAAAACGAACATCTTGTAACTTTCCTTCCAGCTGTTGTTTTTTGTCATTCTGGAAAGAGACAGCTCCAGTCAATTTTATTAAAGAAAAATAGAAACATTTGTCTGGGTTTTTTATATTTGTTTACCAAGATGAGCAACTGGAAAGAACCAGTTTCAGTGGAAGGAAACATTCACACAATAAGGACAACTACTACAACTGTAGTCTACGAAAAAATGCAAACAATCTGCACAACAACATGCAAAAAGAAAAATAAAGCACAACAAGGAAGTCAGAGGAGTCAGACCATCAAACCATCACAAACATGTTATAATTCCAGTGCAGCCAGATATGATGTGCTTAGGTTCTGGCCCAGATTATGCTCCACACAACCTGGGCCTGATGAGCAGCCACAGTAAAGGAAGAGATGGCTGGGGAAGGATGGGAGTAAGCAGTCAATGCCAACTCACACATTCCAGGGAAGGATGCTACCACAATCCTGGCACAAGAGGTCTATCTAAACAGAAGGCCATGGACCTGCAGCACTTGCAACTAGAAACTCTTGGGAAGTTTTAGCTACCAAGGACAGAGCAAGGACTCTAGCCAGAATTGCAATGTGGGGTACCACACAACTATAATGTGCCCAGAAAAGCAGGCACTGACCTGTGCTTTCAAGTCAACAAGGTAAAGAAGACTAAAGGCATTAAAAATATATAAATTCTAACCCTCCACTGGACAATGGCTGTGACCCCAACTCTTACCTCCTTTCTCCTAGTGCCATATGCTATTAGGGCTTAAGAGAAACAAATGGGCCAAAGCAGAAATGTGGCCTGGTAAATGCAGGCAGCAAGGGGAGGATTACAGCTTTCCTCAAAAACAGAAACTTCACTAAATGCACAGCATACCACAAAGCGATTCTTCATAGCATAAAACACCATATGAAAAATATTGCTCTTAAAATACATTTTTTTAACCATTTCCTCACTCAAATTGATTAGCCAGTTAACTGGAGGAATTACTTCTTCCCCTTCCATCTGAGGGTTCCTGCATACCCTCGGATCAGTAGCCAATCAGACTAGCAGATAACCAAGAAAAGGATGACACCTATGTCCCTGAGTGAAAAGCTACACATACTTGCTGATAGTAACATCATTCACAAACTTTCAAATGCCCCTTCTACTATCCAGCAGGCTACACAACTGAGGTTTTGCATGCAGCCTCAGATACACTATGCAAACTCACCTGAGTGGATGCTTGTCCTCTGCCCATCGTGTAACCCTGCTGCAACACCCAGCCTCTGCTATCAGTACTGCATCCTCCCAAAGATATGTAAGCTTGTTTTGTCCATCTTTTGCTACTTATTCACACCCTCTTTGTGTGGCACCTTCAGCACCATGGCTAATATCCGAACCCAAAAGGTAGCTAAAATAAGACATTTTTATACAACTGCAAATGCAGCCAGAGCGTTACTAGCCAATCTCATATTCCAGCCCTGAACCTATAGTCAGAGCCTTTAGAAAATAAAGCAAGCAGGAAGAACACAATAGAATTTTGTACAAGAAAATGAACCCCTGCTCAGTGATACCTACCCCAACCCCCTTTTTTTTTATTTCAAGTCCAAAGGGAACCTTATAAGACAACCTGCTCACAGTTGCTGTAGCCTACTCATAATGTACCTGGATTGTAAAGCATTTCAGAATCCTTGCCTTCAGTGTTTTAAGGATAATAAACTACTTTTAAATCTAAAATCACAAAAATAAAAGCCAGAAATGTTACTTTGTACCCATTTAATGTGGGAAGCTACTAAGGCAGCAAAAAAGATAGGACTAAAAAATATCTAATAGCCAAGTTTTTATAAATCCCAGAAGCAATCATCAGGACAAGTACCTTTCCCCATATAAAAACAACAACAACAAAAAAACTAGCATGACTAAGTTTTGAAACAGGGCACTCAATATTAACTACAGGTACTGCAACAACTAGACTCCAAATACTTTACAACAGCATCACTGTCCAGTAGCCTAGCTCATGAAGTGGGTTTATTTTGGTACACTACCTCTAAAACAGATGGCATAACATGAAATTTGTGTACATCATTGAAAACACCCCAAAAGATATTGTCAATTATGCTGTCACACTGACGTCCACTCAACCATATCCCTACAGACTGTATTTTTTGTTAACAATATTTATAATGTTCTGAACAGTGATCTAAAATTACTTCTTTATCTGTAGGAACTACCTAAGAAGGGTTTAAAGGGAGGCACCAGCACCGCTCCTCAAAAAAAGGTATTAACTGAAAATATTTTCTACACAAATGACTTATTGGGGATATGCCTATATTGGTACACATGTGGCACTTAAACTAAAACAACATTCTAAATGTTATATGTCTGTTACTAATATGATGGTGCGATTTTTTTTTTTTTTTAATTAAATGGATGGGATGAAAATACTAATTTAGCAGTGATGCAACTGGTGTCCAAACCATATTCATTAAAGAACGTATGGGGGAAGCCATTATAAAATATCTTCTTGTCGCATTTCCACAAAGCGGAAACCATTTTGGTTAAAAATGCACTCCCTTCTGGCAAGATGTACATGAAGGCACTTCTTCCATTCTTCTTTAGTAAGTATGCACACTTTCTAACTATTCATAAGTCCCTCAGTTTTTATTAGAAGTTTAATTAAACAGTCTTGAGGCATAAGGGTTATTGCACCAGACTACACTCCAATCGACCAGATTTACCTCATAACCCTCGATCATGGGTGTGATCACCCAGGGAGGGGAGGAGCAAGGAAAATATGGTAAATGTTTTCATCTTGTGGGAAGATATGGGATCTAATAGAGTGATACTGTTCTCTGGCAGAAGCTAGATGGACTGTGTCTTTGTACTGCATAACCATGCAATGTTGCAAATCAAGCTGAAAGCAAACAAAGGTATGCATGTACATATTCTTCAACCAAGAATCAGTCAAGGACAGCTACCAATAATATTAAGCACTCAAATGAAAAACAATGGTAGCTTGGATCCCTTAAAATAAAAGTTTATTGAAAAAGTTAAATCCATGCAAGTGTTAATTTAAACCTTAAACAGTAACAAATAAAAGGACACACCAAATAAATATGTATGTGTAGCAGCCTGCACGGGTACACTAGATCTAAGGAAAAGCAGACAACAGGAGCTTAAAGTTACCTTACAGAGGTTTTAGAAATAATGGTCCTGCCATCATGCTATCAATACGAGTTAGCATTTAACTATGGTGGGGAAAAGGACAGTAAAGTACAGCTGTATGATTTCTATTAACACCTACCGTTTCGGATAAGTAAAACACACTGCCTTGCTGGCATACTGGTAGTACTTCCTTTCTACCCTCCCACTGACAGTTTGACAAAGTTGAGAACTCTTCCCACTACTTGTCTGTGAGGGCGAAGGACCAATCACCTGGCAGGACCATGACAGTCCTTCATACTCACAGACAGGAATCGTTCAGTTTCTAGGATCTACCAGGAACTGCAGATGGAAATTAGCTTTTTGAGCACCTACTGTTACAAACCAAACAGCTCATGCACCCATCAAAAAAAGTTGACGAACCAAAACACAACAGAAACTCCAACATCTAACTATATACATCCAACAAAATGGCGAGAGTTGGAGGGTACTGCCAAGTAAGGCAGTGCTTTCTATGAATAAACAGTTATAGGAAAGTAGAACTTGTGCAACTGTACTATGTTCACCAAACACACTGCCTTACTGGCACATGGGTAGATACCCAAAGGTTTACCAGATCTGGTGGTAGAACTGATGAAGGTCCAGAAACCCCTGGAGATCGGTCCTCTTGAAGCCTGTTCTGGATCTAGAAAAAGCATCCAGTTTGTAGTGCTTTGTAAAGGTATGGACAATGGCCAAGTTGGTGCCTTGAGAATACTTCGAGTTCACTGCTTTCCAGTATGCCACCAAGAAGGAAAAGACCCTGGGGAAAAGTGCCTTTACCTTGCCTGGATTGCGCTTGCCAAGGTAGTCTCAAGAACATAATTTGTATCCCATGAAGGAGGAATTTTCTTGCGATTGTGCCTCACATGCAATAGTCCTTTCATGAACTGTTTTAACAAAACAGAAGAAAGAGGAGGATCTATTTGCAGACAAAGATGGCTGATAAACGCACCTAAATGGACATACATGATAAGCCATTATGAAGTAGCTCATACAAGTATTTCAAGACCAGAGGTATATTAACCTCAATGGACCCTCTGTTTCCATTTAGGCACCACTGAGAAAACCTCGTACATTTGTAAACACAAAGTTTTCTAGTAGCAGGTTTTCTGGACTCCTTTAACACCTCCTGCATCATCCTCATGAAATAAGCACCTAAACAGAATCAAGACTGAATCATCCAGGCTGTCAAATGAAGTTTTTCCAAATCATGGTGCACCCAGCCACCCTGGAGTCAATGTGAGCAGGTCTAGTGTGTGAGGAAGTCTCTGGTAATTGCCCTCGCCCTAAACTATTACCAGGGAGAATGTACAGTTGTGTACACTTACCATAAATGTAGATGTCGAGTGTATTCACTGTTGCAGTCATTACATTTGGGTAATCTGTTGGCAGGTTGCCCCTCAGTCGGCCTGATTAACAAAGCCTTGGGTCCTGCATCGGTTGCTGTCCCTTCCTCCATGCAGCCGATGCCATTACATCAGTTTTTCTTGCCCCAGATGTCAGGTGCTCCCCAAATGGGGAGCAAATAAAATTAAAAACGCAAAAAATATACCTCCAATCCCAAAAGCAAATACACCAAAAGGGCTTTTAAGCATAGTGAAAGAAAGTAGAGGTATAGCCAAAGAAAAATAGGGGGCTGGAGGGAAGGTAACCAGGACTGCAACAGTGAATACACTCGAACATCTACATTTATGGTAAGTGTACACACAAGTGTACTATGTTCTTCGTGTTTCACTGTTGCAGTCATTACATTTGGGTAGATTCCCAAAGCTATGGCTGAGTGGAGGGAATTATACAGCATTAGGACCAGCTATAAGGCCCTGCAGGACAGTAGTGGCAAAGCTAGCTCTGGATTTAGAGAAAAGTGGTAAATGGTAATGTTTGGTGAACGTATGAACTGAGCTCCAGGTAGCAGCTTCTAGAATGTCCCTGGTAGGAACACCTCTGAGAAAGGCTGTAGAAGCAGATGCAGCCCTGGTGGAATGGGATCTGATCCCCTGGGGGATAGTTTTTCCATGGTGCATATAGCAGAAACGAATACAATGGCTTATCCATTTGGAAATGGTTTGCTTTGAAAAAGCCTTTCCCTCTGCCCTTGCAGCAAATGCCACCAGCAGTTGTTCAGATTTTCTTTGAGATTTTGTCCTGTTTAAGTGAAATCTCAGTTGTCTGTGTACATCCAATGAATGCAGAATCCGCTCCCCCTTGTTCTGCGGATTGGGAAAGAAAGTTGGCAAATGTATGGTCTGATTAAGAGCCACACTGGATACCACTTTAGGCATGAAGGATGGATTGGTCCTGAGAGATACCCTGTCTGCATGAAAAATGATGAAAGGCTCCACTGCCATAACAGCCTATAACTCGGAAATCCTTCTAGCTGAAGTGACTGCTAAAAGGGAAAGCTGTTTTCCAGGAGAGAAATTTTAAGTCTGCAATAGCAGCTGGCTCGAAAGGAGGGAGAGTGAGTTTTTCCAATACAAAATTGAGGTCCCAGGCAGGGGTTGGAGCTCTCCTGGGTGGTCTTAAGTTTTTGGCCCCTCTGAGATACTGCTTTAGCAGAGGATGAAAGTAGAGGGGAGGTTCTATGTTGTAATGAGCTGAAATGGCTGAAGCATGGATTTTTATGGAAAAGGACAGGCCCTTGTGAAGCATCTCAGTTAAGCATTGTAAAATTTGAGGAATGTTGGGCACTGCTGTGCTTATCCCTCGAGATTGATTCCAGGCACAGAATCTTTTCCATTTGTCAGCATAAGATTTTCTAGTACTAGGCCTTCTCCCCTCCAAAATAACATCCATCACAGGTTTGCTGAGGGATGTTAAGGGTGAATTTTAGGTGATTAGCCACGCTGCAAGATTCAAAGTTTGGAGCTGGGGGTGCAGCTGAGTTGGTTGTTCTGCTGAGTCAGTAAGTACGGTGTCTGAGGCAGGTGCCACGGTGGAAGGTGTGACACATTGTGCAGGAGTGGGTACCAGTGTTGGCGAGGCCAGTCTCGAGCAATCAAAATCATTTTTGGTTTGTCCTGTTTGACTTTTATTAGAACTTTGGAGAGCAGAGGCAGAGGGGGAAAGGCATAGAGGATAGCGCGTCCACTTTCCAGGCTTTTTTGTGATGAGTTCTTGTGCAAAATTTGTCCAACTGATAGTTCTGGGGTGAGGCAAAAAGATCTATGTCTGGGCTCCCCCATTTGCGTGTCAACAGATTAAAAATCCGTGGTTCCAGTTTCCATTCGTGTGGGTCCATGAGATTTCTGCTTAGTTCGTCTGCCAGAATATTCAGCTTTCCTGGCAGGAATTGAGCTTGTAGTTGTATTTGATAGGTCAAGGCCATGTTCCACAATGCCATGGCTAGTCCGCAAAGGGGTAAGAGTGTGTACCCCCCTGCTTGTTTATGTACCACATAACCGTGGTGTTGTCTGTCTTTATCATTAATTGTCCTGGATGAAGGTAGTCCTTGAAGGCTGTCAGTTCATTCTGTACAGCTAGCATTTCTTTTTGATTGATATGAAGGTGCATTTGATTTGGGCTCCATTTGCACTGAATGCAATTCCCTGCCAGATGGGGCCCCTAAGCATAGTCTGATGCATCTGTAGTTAGGGTTTGGGTGGCAGGGGGTGGTGTGAATGGCAGTCCCTTGTTTTGGTGGCAGGCCTCTGCCCACCATAGAAACTCTAGTTGCAGGCAAGGTATGATAGGAATCATTGTTTCCAGGCTGTGAAAATGCTGACTCCATAAACTTTTTAAGTACCACTGAAGTTTCCTCATATGCAGTCTTGCATATGAAATTAGAAGAATGCAGGAGGCCATGAACCCCAAGGCTTGCAGTATTTGCCTTGCAGAAAGCAGGGTTTTTGTGGCCACCTGTTTGAAGTAAGTCACCAAATGAATTTGCTTCTCTGGCATAAGGAAAGCCATCTGGGCAGTTGTAATTAAGCTTGCACCCAGGAATGTAACTTTTTGAGAGGGTACCAGTTGTGATTTCTTTTCGTTTTATAGTGTACCCTAAGCAAGTTAGAACCCTTTTCACAAACGCCAGATGGTTTAGAAGAGTGTCCTTGTTTTCTGCCTGAATTAGACAATTGTCCAGGTATGGATATATTTGAATATTTCTTTGCCTGCAAAATGCAATTACTGGAGTCAGGCAGTTTGTAAAGACCCTGGACACAGTAGATAAGCGAAAGGGCAGTGCAGAGAACTGGTAATGCAAGTAGCCTGCTTTGAAGCCGAGGTATCTTCTGCAAGATTCCCTGATTGGGATATGCAGGTAAGCCTCTCTTAAATCTAGAGTTGCTAACCAGGCATCTTTGCCTAGCATAGGAAGTAACTGAAGAGTCGGTATCTTGAATTTCGGAATGTCCAGAAAGGTGTTTAAGAGTAGATAAGTCCAGGATTGGACGCCATGATTTGTCTTTTCTGGGTACCAGGAAAAGTCTTGAATAGAAACCTTGTCCCTTTTCCTCTTCTGGTACTGGCCGAATAGCCCCCATGCTCATGAGGGAAAGTACTTGATTCTGGGTCTCTGCCCACTGATTTGGGGGCAGGTCTGGCCATCCGTTTGGAATTGGCAACGTGTGGAAATGAAATCTGTATCCCTGGGATACTATATTTAAAACCCATTTGTCCTGGGTTATAAAGTTGCCAGTTTCTTGCATGAAGAGCCAGTCCCCCCCCCCCCCCAAGGGGTGGCTAAAAGTTAACTGCGTGGTAAGTGAAAAGGGAAGTCATTGAGACTGCTTACCATAGGGAAGTGTCTTGTTTCCAGATTTGGAAGAGGAGGCACCTCATTGTTTTGTTCTGAAAGTCCCTTGTGACTGAAACCTGGAGCCTTTGGAATGTCTGGGTTTGACTTGAGTGGCTCTCGAAGAAACTGGAAAGGACCAGTTTTTAGTAGGCCAGTGCCTACTAAATCTTGGAGGTTGCACTTGTAAGAAATCTTTCACAGTTTGCATAGAGTTAGTTTATCTTCCATCTTTTTTAAAACTTCTTCAGTGTTACTACCAAAGAGACGGTCCTGTTGTAAAGGGGTATCCAACAATTTTGCTTTAACATGATCAGGCAGACTTTGCTCTTTGAGCCAAGCATGCCTTCTTAGCAGAGACCCAGTTACAGCAGCCGTGCAACAGGCCTCCAAAGAATCAAAACCACACTGCAAAGTATGTTTTCCAACTTGTTCAGCTGAATGCAATAAATCCTGTAAATCTTTGTTTTCCACAGTCAGAAAACAACATAATTTTCTGTTTAAGCAGTCCCATGAGATGCTGTTGATATTTTAGCATATGAAATTGACAGTTTAAAGCCCTGATTGCCAAGGTTGCAGAAGTGTAAACCTTATCCAGCGCCCTGGAATCTCTATCAGAAGGGGTAGGATTTTTAGCTGTAGAAGCCTTAATGCCCTTGGGGCCCTGAGAAATGGTTTCAGGATCTACAACAGGATTTTTGAAAAGGAATTTGTGGGAGTCAGGGACCCTGTAGTATCCGGCTGGCTTACAAGGAGCCGGAGGCAGAGAATCAGGAGCCATACTAGATTCTGAAAAAACATCATCAACAATGTCTAGAAGAGGAGGTATAGCCAAAGGCCTATGCTGAGGAAGAAGAAGAAAATCCCCAAGTCTCTTTTTAGATTCAGAGAAATCCTGACTTTCCCAGTGGAAATGTTCCCTTAAGGTATGTAAAGTTTCCCCAAAAGAAAAATCCTCAGGGGGAGAAGCAGAAGGAATGGAATATTCTACATCCTCATAAGTAGGTATAGACAATTCCTTCTCATTAGAAGAGTCAGAAGAAACAGAACCCTGCTCAGAAGAATCATAATCAATGACTTGCCTAGGCCTCTTAGAAGGGGGGGGGGGGTTGGCTACCCCTGATCAGAGTAATTAAATCTTCAGCCATTTTGATAATTTGTTTTTTAGGCATAGGGGCCTGCACATGTAGCCCAGGCATCAAATTTTTAGGCATAGAACGAGATTTTGGCCTTAGTTTTGAAGATGGCGTCGGTCTAATATACAAATCTGTAGGCCTGAAGACACCCTCAGAAGCCGGTGCCTGCACAGCGGCTCTGGACCCATCCAAGGTAGAGACATTCACGGGTTCCATAATTGAAGCATCTCGTGGCATACTGGACTCCGAATGGGTCTCAGTAGAGACCTGCGAATCAGAAGTAGTGGGTTTCAGGGGCTGCGAAAGCGCCTCACTGAGTACTGGCGACTGGCTTAGGAGAAGTGTCGTTGGCAGTTTTGGACCTCAACGGCCTGTCTCTGTCTTTTTCTTTGTGTTTTTTAGGTATTCCAGTAGTCAGATTGCTAACAGACGACATTTCTGGATAATTAAAGCATGAGCCAAAATATTTAGAAGCAAAAATGTACCGACGTTTGATAGTGCACTGATTACATAAAGCACAAAACCGACAGCAAGGTACGTTATGGTCAGGGCCTAGGCAAGGAATACAGTACAAATGAAAATGCTTATGAGGTATTTGCTTCCAACAAGTAATGAAATTATTAACTTTTACTGACATCGGTAAGGAGCAAGAAAAAGTTTCCCCAATGGGGTACTTAGCTTTTTAGTTGAAAACTTCGGATCTGAAACTCGAAAATTAAAATTTCAGTAGTCTGCCAACCGGCACTTGCGAACTGCTTCTGCTTCGGGCACCGCGTGGCAAGAAAGACTGATGTAATGGCGTCGGCTGCATGTTTTATACCCCTGACGACCTGATGTCATGGAAGAGGGGACAGCAACCAATGCAGGACCCAAGACTTTGTTAATCAGGCCGACTGAAGGTAACCTGCCAGCAGATTACCCAAATGTAATGACTGCAACAGTGAAATATGAAGAACATCTGCCTAGATCAATACCAAGTACTGGTTACGTGGTCAGGATCAGCCGCAGTGTAAAATGGACAAATCACACAAAGTTGCATCCAAATAGCAAACCGAAGTATATTTCTATAGGGAAACAACACTGAATACTGTATTGTGGAAAAAAGACAGTACATTCAGTAACCTAGCACAAAGCACAATAAACTTATCAGATAATCCCCCAATATAACTAATGGCTGTTTCAAACCTAACATAACAGAAATTGCCCCAAAACAACCTGAGAGCAAGAATCAAGTACAATATTAAATAAAATTCCTATCAGAAATGTCACACAAACAAAATGGCAGAAAAATAACTTAAACAAGAAATCAATTTTAAAAAGTTACAAATCTACTCAATCGCATCGAGCAATAACAAAGCCAAACCTTAAACTAGGAGCTGAGTTGGCAGACTTTAGGGATTCCCTGCAGATGCACTGTCAGAGATTCTGGTGGGCAGATTGGTCTGACAAGGAGATGATTTTTCTGAGCTATGATACAGAATCAGAATTGCCTACACATGGTAAGGCCTTGCTGTGTCTAATAATGGTTGCTGCCAAAAAAAGCAATTACTAGAAAATGGAAATCAAACTCTAAACCAACTATACTGAAAGTTGTGAATATAGTAACAGATAAAACAACTGGAACTGAGATTTTTAGAAAAGCGTAGGATCAAACAACAAAGGAAAAATTTGGAATTGTGGGAACAATGCATACAAGGGAGGAATGAGGTTTAAAAGGTGATGACTTAAATAAGTTATGTAAAGTTTGAGAAAGACTGGGTAGATTATAAGGGATGTATAATGTTTGCAACTGGGAGTGTGTCAGTATGGGGTGTGATGTAAAATGCTTGTTTGTTTTCATTTATATAAATGTACAATTGCCTATATAGTAAATGATGTTTAATAAAGATGTGTCTTGTTTAAAAAAGTCCGGAATTGAATACATTAATGTAATATTCCTTAGGTTATATGATATATAGCAATATATGTAAAGTATGTTTGTTATGCTAATATAGCTTGATTACTTTTATATGAATGTAATTTTGCCTGTGTCACAAGTGATAATTCAAATAAAGGTGTTTGGAAAAAAATCTTAAAAAAGGAATTAAACTTAAGAAAAATTCATATCGGAAGCACTTCACAAACAAAATGGGGCCCAAATTGCAATTTAAACAAAAAAAATAATTTAAAATGTTGTAAACGAGTTCACCGACCTCAAACAATTATAACCCCAGAGAAAAAAATGCAGAACAGTAAGTTTTCCTGTCAAAACTTTCAAAAAAGCTTTTAATCAATGGAAATGACAGCAGTGAATTACTTGTTCTGGCAGCACAAAGCAATGAGGGGGGTGCACTAAAACAGCCTTAGTACAGAAACTCCCTACAACATTCAGAAATAGCCATAAAACACTTTAAAAGGGTTAAAAACCCTACAGAAAATCAGAAAGGGCTTAAATAAGACAGTACAAAATGAATATTGTAAGACAAATTGTAGAAATAAGCATCTTTTTTTTAACAAGAGACAAGGAAATCAGCAGAATAATCTATTCAACCACCAAAAAAGAGTGAGTAAATAAAACCTAAAAGAAGTTTCTTATCTGAGCTCTGCAGTTGATATCACCAAGAAAACAAGAAGTAATACATCAAGAGATCTTTCTCTGACTGTGGCACAAGAAAACAGAAAGGGTCCTGCCTGTGAGGATGAAGGGCTATTTTGGTCCTGCCAGGGGATAGGCCCTTCACCACCAGAGACAGGCAGTGGGAGGAGATCTGAGCTTTGACAGACTGCTAGTGGGAGGTTAGCATGGTACTACTAACCATATAAGACAGTGTGTTTGTTGAACATTCTTTTATTCTGATTTTTTTCCAATAATTCTTTGTATTTATGTATTTTATTTTAAACACCTTTCATCTCTACACTTTACTCTTAAAACTTTTGAAATATCTCTGTGGTACTTCTACTTTAATGCTGTCCCCTCGCCACCACCCCTGCTTTAACTCTAGATTTATGAATTATTCATTTCTGGATCAATCCACTGTAACAGTGAAACAAATAAAATATATAAAATAAGCAGGGTCATTGTGGTTTAAAATGAAAGAATCAAAGTGAAACAAGGACATCCAAAGAGTCTATCACCAAGCTGGATCCTACAGAAGGAAAGGCATGGGAGTACCGATGTAAAAGAACTCATCATAACAGTAAATGGCCTATTGATCACTGTTGCAGTAATCCAATACTGATGAGTTATCCTGCTAAGGTAGCCCGATGTTCGGCTGGCATACCAATCTCATAAACCTTCTATACATTTGTACATCTGATGTATGACCTCAGCCCATGGTAAGAGCACAAGACCCTCAGACTGTGAAGAGCCAAGGGGGTCCTGGAGAAGCCTGAGTAAATACAGGTAATAGAAAAGGAGATATGGGGAAGGGACAGAGGTACTCACCTCAGTTCGCAATGTTTATAGCTGTTCCAAAAAACAGAAGGGGAAGGAGGGAGAGGATACAATGCTGCAACAGTGATCAGTGGGATATCCACTGTTATGGCAAGTTCTTACACAACTGTAGTATGTCCTTCCTTAGATCACTGCTGCAGCACTTCAGTACTGATGGGTGATTCCCAAAGCTTAAAAGTTGTGCAGGGTGGATGGATAGCAGACACGGGAGCTATTTATCACACTCATTAGGTTGGATCTGGCAAACAGAGTGCCTTATATAAAAAAAGGTACCCACTTTGTAGTTCCTCGCTCCTTGGGAAGGTGTGTATAAAAGATCAGGTGGCTGCTTCTAGAAAAGATCTGGAGTCGATGCCTTTGAAGAAGGCCCCATAGGAGGAAACTGCATTGGAGGAATGGGCCTTCACAGGTGAAGGTAAGGATCTGCTATGGAAAGAATAAAAGGAAAAAGATTTTGAGATCCAAATGGAGATGGTCTATTTGGAAACAGGACTGCTCAACTTATCTTCCAAGAAGAAACAAAAAGATGGTTTGCTCTCCTGATGTCCTTTTCCTTATTAAGGTAAAAGAAAGAAGCTATGTACTCACCATAACGTTCCATCTGAGTAGTTAGACTTCATTTGTCAGCAACCTGTGGGTTCCAAATCCGATACAGATCCAAGCCGACAGCTTACCAAGTTAAAGATCAGAGCTCCAAGCTCCTCCCCCTTACCCATACTACACTCACCTATACTACACTGCAACCTCCTTCCAATCCTCAGATCGAGTTTGCCACCCACTGCGTGACACACAAAAACCTAAGATATAAAAACCTGACCCAGATAACTTAGAATCTGAAGTAGTTAACTTCATTTGATCGTCAACCTGTGGGTTCCGGATCCGATACGGATCCGAGCCGGCAGCTTACCAAGCTAAAGATCCAAGCTCCAAGCTCCTCCCCCTTACCTATACTACACTGCAACCTCCTTCCAATCCTCAGATCGAGTTTGTCACCCACTGCGTGACACACAAAAACCTAAGATATAAAAACCTGACCCGAACACACAAACCAGGCTCGTCAGACTCAGGACATCAAGCCCGAAAGCAGAAACAAACCACCAAAGTCAGGGGGAAGGAGGGAGGGAAGGTTGCTGACAAATGAAGTCTAACTACTCAGATGGAATTTTAGGGTGAGTACATAACTTCTTTATCTGAAGTAGTTAACTTCATTTGATCATCAACCTGTCGGTCCCAGATCCGATACGAATCTGAGCCGGCAGCTTACCAATCTAAAGATCTGAACTCCAAGCTCCTCCCCTTACCCATACTACACTGCAACCTCGTTCCAATCCTCAGATCTCGTTTACCGCGGCTTCGCCAAGACGGGATTCTTGAGCTCCAGGCAGATCAAGTAGGTTTGTTAAACAAACTTTCAATCTGTATGGTGTGTGTGTATAATTAGTTACCCTCTTTAACCTCGGGTTTTCGCACCAAAAAAAAAAAGGTAGTAGAAAAGGAAAGTTTAAAACTTTTCACCCAGTGTAGACCTCTCCTTCCCACCCTTGGTGTGTGTGTGTGCTTAGCTAGTTAGCTTTGTTAGTAATAGGTATGTCGGAGTCACAAAAAATTACTTTCCTCTAAGTGTACAGGTCACACTCTGGTTTGTTTAGGGGTTCCATATCTCACCTTGGGCTGCAAGATATGTGCAACATTCAATCCCCAGACCCTGCGGGATCGGAGGACCAAGCTGATTCTGGCTGGTCTTCTACCAGCCGAATTAGCCACCTCTTCTGCTTCATCTTCTTCAGCCACGGCTGTGGCTGTTCAGGCTTCCGGCCCTCCTCCCCTGTCTGGAACTCACATTCCCACTTCCAAACAGGGTGAGAAGAGAGGCCAGGAAAGAGAAACACAAGGAAAAGGAGAGAGAGACAGGGAGATGGGTCGCAGGAGACAAGGGGACTCGGATCTGCCCCCCCCCGTGCTCTAGAGAAAGTTGCTAGGCCGTCTTCCCCTCGGCTCCGTTCTCCACGATTCTCCCCGGAGGCGGAGGAGGAGACTCAGCCCGTTTTGAGGTCGTCCTTGCATCGGCCCTCCCAGCCAGTGTCTGTGGTGTCCTCAAGATCCACAAGGAGCCTCTCTAAAGCTGACATGGACTGGATGATGAGAAGGTTCCTGGAAACTCAATTGCAGATGGGAGTGTTGCTGGCCCCCCTTCCAGCCGGAGTGGGGAGTTCGGCTTGGACATTTCCCCCTTTAGCTCCTTCTCCGATCAACCTTCAGGTTTCGGAGTCCCTGGATCCGAGGAGCCCTGGAGTCAGGGGGTCGGTGCCGAATGTTCCTCCAACCTCGACAGCCATGCCCTCGAGTCTGTCGGATCTGAGCTCTTGGAGTTCAGATCTGGGCGTCGGATCCGAGGTGATGAGTGTGTTGTCGGCCCCGTTGTGGTTGGGGCATACCATCCCTCTGGGTCTGACTATTCTGGCCTCTGCTCTGATCCCCTCCTCGGATCCGAGGGGCACGGCTACCCACCCCACTAGTTTCAGGGGAAGCAGGCTCCCCCTTTGGCCTTCGATGTTGTGGAGAGGGTACTCTCTGGAGGATCGAGACCCCTCACTCTTTCTTCGGAGTCCGCCCCTGCTCAATCTCAGCTGAGTTTGTCTTCCATCATCCAGTCCTCCCAGGGACAGCCTGTGTCTGATACATCCCAGACAGTTCCCCTTGAGGACTATGAGACTGTTTGTGAGCCCTCCCCGAAGAGCCCCCCCCTCCCCCCGAGGAGGCCCCTTGCAAATGCCAGTGCAAGAGGAGGCACATGGACTCCTCCAAATCCCTCACTGAGGATACCGGCTTGGAGGAAGGGGAAGGTTCCCCCAGATCGCCCCCTGAAGACATCTCCTTTGGGGACATAGAGGAAATTCTCCGCCAGAGGGGGGGGCTAGTCCGCCCAAAAGCCTTCCTCGGATGAGTCGATATTTCTGAAGGCGTTCGACCCAGGCCCGTCTACCTCTTGGGTGTACCCCCGGCTGAACCTCTGGTGGACCTCATTACCACCAGAGCTTGGAAGGAACCGGACACTGTAGAGCCAATACCCAAACGGCCAGATAAAGTATTGAGCCCTCCTGCTGACAAGCTCACTTGGAGTAAGGGTTCCCCAGCTGATGCCATGGTGGTGGCGGCGGCCACCAAACAGGAACTGGCCCAGGAAACAAGGAGTCTAGGGCGATGGATCATCTTGGAAAGCGGACGTTTGCTTCAGCTACCTTTGCTATAAAGGGAGCTGAATTACACTGCCCACATAATTAGACTTAAGCGCGACCTTGTCAAAGAGTACGCGGCGTCTCTCCCGGAGTCCATTTCGGCCGAGGATAAACAGACATTCTCAGCTCGTATGGCCACTCTCAAGTCGGTTTCAAATATGTCCATGTGTTTACTCTCTCATGCCATTGAGGGAGCTGCTAGGGCAGCCGGGTCCAGTAGTGCCATGAGGCGTCATGCCTGGCTCCAGGATTTGCGATTTTTCGGAACCTTTCACGGTGTCCTTCGTGAATGCCCCTTTTGACGGTTCGACCCTGTTCGGGAAGACAGTCAGAGATATGCTAGTCCAGAGCGAGAAGGACGGGAAACCGCTGTTGGCCATCAGGATCCACTTCTGCAACCCTGAAAGGTCCCTCTCCAGGAACCAGCAAGGGCAGAAGAAGCTGTGGTTCCGGAACGGTCAGCACTCCCGGAACGCTCCGGATTCCTTCTCCCCTGAAGGCAGAGGGGGACAAGGTGAACGCCGGCCCAGAGGCAGAGGGGGACCGACCCGCACAGCAGCCCTGAGGGGTTGCCCGACTGCTCCTCCTTGGAGGCAGTTGGGGGTGTTTTTCGAGGCACTTAGCCCAGTGGGAGTCCATAATGTCATATCGCTGGATGCTTCCAATAATATCCAGAGGCTATTCTATCCCCTTCATAAACAGCCCCCTATCCACAAGGCACCTCCCAGATGTCCCACCCGCTCAAAGGGAGGCAGCGGCTTTGGAAATAGAAAAGCTGCCAGACAAAAGAGCGATCCAGCCAGTGCCCCCAGACCAGTCCAGTTCAGGCATCTATTCCAGGTTCTTTTTGGTGCCAAAAAAAGACTGGGGACTTGAGTCCGATCCTTGACCTATCCACGATGAACCTGTCCGTTGCCAAGGAGAAGTTCCGGATGGTCATATTACAATCCATCCTGCCGTTCTTGCAGGAGGAAGACTAGATGTGCTCAGTGGACCTCAAGGATGCATACTACCATATCTTGATGAACAGGCGATCCAGGAGGTTCCTCCACTTTTGGCTAGAAGCCAGTTACTACCAGTTCAGGGTCCTACCCTTCAGTCTCACCACAGCCCCCAGGGTGTTTACCAAGGTCATGGTAGTTGTAGTGGCCCACCTAAGGCTTCAGGGCATTCAGGTCTTCCTGTACCTGGACTGGCTCCTCACCGCCCCCACCAGGCATCAACTTGTGCTAGCCAGAAACTTCTTTCTTCAGTTGTCAAATCAGCTGGGTATTACAATAAACCTCAAGAAGTCTTCTCTTCAACCTGTTCAGATTCTGGACTTCATAGGGGCAAGAATAGACTCTCTTCAGGCCTTGATATTTTTGACCCCAGACAGACTTCGAAGCCTGGCCCTTCATGTCTTACCACTTCTTCAGACTCCTGCACCCCCAGCGGAGTTAGTCCTGAGAGCCCTAGGGTCCATGGCAGCAGCTATAAATCTGATTCCTTGTGCACGTCTACATATGAGATTGTTACAGTGGATGTTACAAGTTCAGTGGTCTCTACTATATCAGTCTCTAGACTTTTCGATCCCTCTAAGCAAAGTGTGCAAAGCTTCTCTCATGTGGTGGCTTCAATCCCAGGTTCTGTGAGAAGGACGTCCCTTTGTTACACCTCCGCCCCAAGCCAGTGTGACCACAGACACCTCCCGCTTAGGGTTGGGGAGGGCATTGCTCGGGCAGGGCTCTCCAAGGCACGTGGACCCCAAATGAGACCGTTCTGCATATCAATGTTCTAGAGATGAGAGCAGTCCATTTAGCGTTGCAGGCCCTTCATACCTCTCTTCCTCTGGGAACTACTGCGATCCAGTCAGACAATATGTCAGTGGTCTGGTATATCAACACACAGGGGGGAACCAGGTCCTATCCACTTTGTCGAGAGGCCATGAAAGTGTGGGAATGGGCGATATCCACCAACCATTTTTTGATAGCAATGCACATCCCAGGTAGGTCCAACATTTTGGCAGACAAATTGAGCAGGACTATCCTTTCGCCTTATGAGTGGTCTCTGAACCCTTATGCAGCGAAACAGATCCTCCTCAAGTGGGGTCAGCCTTGCTGCTATCTCTTCGCATCGCTGTCCGACAAAAAGTACAGCGAGTTTTTCACTCTAATTCCCTCGAGTGGGGGAAGTCCCCAGAGACGCTCTTGTCCATGCTTGGCCACCTGGTCTTCTTTATGCAAATTCCCCCACTTCCTCTCATGACAAAATTCTTACAGAAAGCTCGTTGGTTGGGGAGCAGAGTTATCCTCATAGCCCCATTCTGGTCTCATCAAGTTTGGTTCCCTTGCCTATGCTCTCATCTTCTAGCTCCGCCCTGGATATTGGATCCCATTCCGGATCTCATTCGTCATCCCTCGGGAATTCCTCCTCTAAATCTGGACAGTCTCAAGCTCACAGCTTGGTTGCTCCAGTTCCATTAGTTGCCAGGACTCCCAGTATCTCTTCTCCAGTTAAGTCCATTCTGGTAGCGGCACACAAGTCCTCTACCAGGAAAGTGTACAGTAGTAAATGGAAACGTTCTTCCATTTGGGCTTCTCAGAGAAATTTGGATCCTTTTACCACTCCAATTCCAGCGGTTGTTAGACTTTTTGTCTCATTTTCCAGCAGGGGGCCAGCTCTTCCACAGTGAAAGTCCAGATGGCATCTACATCCCATTTTAATGTAGGGGAAAATTCAGGTTCTCTAGCTGCTGCCAGAATTTGTAAGACCTTTATCAAAAGTCCTTTTCTACTGAGACCTCCTATCAAACACCCTTCTCCTCCGTGGGATTTGACCTTGGTACTTCAGGCCTTAGTTGTCCTTTTGACCCCGCATCTGTTGACTTGAAATTCTTGTTGTGGAAGACAGCCTTTCTGGTAGCTATCACTTCAATCAGGAGAGCATTGGAGCTTCAAGCCTTATGTATGAAACCCCCATACTTAGTTTTTCATAAGGATAGGGTGTCTCTCAGGACTAACCCGTCTTTTCTTCCTAAAGTTGCTTCGGAGTCAAACATTAATCAGTCTATTAATCTGCCTGTATTTTTCCCTAATTTTCAAAATAAAGGGGAATACAAACTTCATTTGCTGGATGTTCACAAGCAGTTAGGATTTTACTTACATAGGTCCAAACCTTTCCGTAAACCTGATCAGCGTTTTGTTTCCTTTGCTAAACCCTTTTTAGGGAAACCAGTTTCGAAGGTGACTCTCGCTAAATGGATTTTCCTTTGTATTTTACAAGCATATAAAGAACTTGGATTACCAGAACCAGAAGGGGTTCATGCTCATTCTACTCATTCTATGGCTACTTCTGCTGCATTCTGGTCTATAGTTTCCCTGGATGACATTTGTTCAGCAGCTACCTGGGCTTCCTCTCACACTTTTATTACTCTATAAGCTGGATATGGTGTCTAGACAAAGGGCTTCTTTTGGCTCTGCAGTGCTCCGGAATATCCTTCCTTAAGGGCCTCCCAAGATTACGGGTAGCTGGGGACTCTGTCCCACAGGTTGATGATCAAATGAAGTTAACTACTTTATCTACTTCATTTGATGATCAAATTAAGTTAACTACTTCAGATAAAGAAGTTATATACTCACCATAACGTTCCATCTGAGTTGCTAGACTTCATTTTTCAGCAACCTTCCCTCCCTCCTTCCCCCTGACCTTGGTGGTTTGTTTCTGCTTTCGATTTCAATGTCCTGAGTCTGACGAGCCTGTTTTGTGTGTTCTGGTCAGGTTTTTATAGCTTCGGTTTTTGTGCGTCACGCTATGGGTGGCAAACTCGATCTGAGGATTGGAAGGAGGTTGCAGTGTAGTATAGGTAAGGGGGAGGAGCTTGGATCTTTAGCTTGGTAAGCTGCCGGCTTGGATCCGTATCGGATCCGGAACCCACAGGTTGATGATCAAATGAAGTTAACTACTTCAGATTCTAAGTTATCTGAGCATAGCCAAATGATTGGTGGAATGTCATCCCTGTTCTGCGGATATGGGAAGTAGGTGAGAAAATGTATAGCCTGCTTGAGTAACACTTTACCATGAATGATGGGTTAGCCTAGAGTGAAACCCTCTCTTCTTGGAAGACAAGGAAGGGAGAATGCTCATGAGAGACAAACTCAAACTCTTTTAGGAGAAGTAACGATGACCAGTAACACTGTCTTCCAGGTACAAAAGGAGGCAGAGGTCATAGATGCAAAAGATGGTAAGGTATGTTTTTTCTACAATAAAGTTTGGACTCCAGAAGGATGGAACAATCTTCGTAGGAGGATTCAAATGAAGGACACCTCTAAGAAACTGACCGACTCTGGAGAGCAAGGAGGATTCAACAGCATACAGGCAAAGACAGCAGACAAGTGTGCCTTAATGGAGGAGTAAACAAGTCCATTCTTGACCAGCTCACACGAATAGGACAGAATTGTAGAACTCCTACCTGAAAGGGGGAGGGGATGTTCATTGTTAAGACAACAAATAAGGGATCTCTCCACTTTGAGAGAAGATTTTCAAGTGGTAGGTTTCCTTACATTATGAAGCATATCATTGGAACACTGGTAGCTGAAAGGGATTAAAACCATCATCAACAATGTCATGTTGATGGCCCTCAAAATGGTATGAAGCAGAAAGCACTTTTTCTGTGTGAGCAAGTCTACTATGTGGGGTAGCTGGTGGTGATGACCCCTGGCTTGATGAAGGGGAAACCAGTACTACCTGGGCCAAAAGGGAGTCACAAGCAAGTTTTCCAGCTTGTCCCTTTGGATCTTCAGGAGAAACTGTAGGACTAGGGAAAGGGAGGGGAGGGATGGCACAGAGATACTTCTCATACCAGCAAAAAGTCATGGACTCTGTCCTCTAAGTCTGGAGACAAGGGGTCCTGAAGCAGAATAGCTTGAAGGCGTGTTCTCAGTGGAGGTAACTAGACCTATTTGAGAGAGACCTCATATGGGGACTATGTCCAGGAAGACTTCTCTGCTTAGCATCCATTCATGAGGGTCTTCCACAGACCTGCTTATAGAATATGCTAGATCATTATCTTCAGAAGGAATGGAAACTGCCTGTAGTGACAGCTTTGCTTTTATGGCTTGCTGCCATGTCAGAACAGCTAGTCTGCACATTTGGTAGCATTTGATCACCCCCCCCCCCAATTTGTTGATGTACCACATAACAGTGGTGTTTGTCTGTGAAAATCCTGAAGCACCCCGGATTCTAAAGGGAAAACACCTGAAGGGCTTGAATAAGAGCCTTCATTTATTTGACACTGATGTCTTCCCTTATCTGACTGGGAGACCACTTGCCCTGAACTTCTGCAGATCCAGTCCATGCTCTCCAAAGCAAGATCTGATGCATCTGTGTACAGATCCTGGTTGGGCAGAAGGACGAGTCTGGACTGAGTTGAATTTGGAAAGTCCAACACTAACTCTTTCTTCAGGAAGGGCAAGAGAGGAATTTGGAAGTTCAGTGGATGACAATGCTGAGATCAAAGGGATTTCAGGTACCAATGGATCTTTCTCATATGTAATCTAGCAAATGGCACCATGGGAATGGTTGCTGCCATATCACCTAAAGTGCAAAGAATTTCCCTTCCAGAAGCAGAATGAAGGGGAGCAGCGACTAAGAAGGTGGAAAAGGGAAGATATCCTGGTACCAAGAGTTTCCAAAACAAACAACTGGCAGATAATACAATTTCTGCATCTGTCTTCAGTCATAGACAAAATAAACACCAGGAGTGGAGCTCTTTAGAAGGTATCTGATGAAGCTCTGACAAGGGCAAAAGCACTCATCTTTTATTTTTTTTCTTAACATACCATGGGTTAAACAACCAATACCAGCTTGAATCCCATTTTATTTTTAAGAATGCAAGGTGATCTTTAACAAGGATATTAACATTAGTATTTATGACAACAGTGTATTTTAGTATTTTAGCAAGATGTTTGCAGATATTGTTTGTGTACAACTAGTTTTCTCTTTTTAGCATATATACACAGTATACATATACCAATTTCTACATATATTAATTTCTATATATTCTCACACCATAGCTAAAATATGCAACAGTATTGTCCACATCTGTAAGGTCAGACACGCCCCTCAAATCCTTCACAAACACTCTTAAAACTATAAAAAAATACATAGCTCTGTTCATATTCTACACCAGGTTAATCAAACAGCTCCTTAATTTGTAACTGTAAGAGCATTACCCTCCATCTTGCTATTACATTTTATACAGGTGATAATTTCTTGCCTCTTTTCCCTATACCTTAACACTACTATCATAAGTATACAGTCCCTTAACTTTTCTTTCTCCCTTTTGCTTCTTCCCTATCCATACCCCACACTTTAAAATAAATCTCCTACTTTCCCTCTCCTGTAAGTCCTCTCTTCTCTCAACCATGTACTATAAAATATGTACACTAAGTACACCATACGAGGAAACAGTCCAGGTACTCAAACCACCACTTTATTTGATAAAATCCAAAAAGTTAAGCGTAAAAGCAACAAATAGGACTTCTTCAGAACAAAGTTGTTCACATAGCCACACCTTAAAAGACTACCACAATCATATCATTTACCCAATGAGCTTGGTTTATTAATTGGTCATTATCTAACATTAACCCTCAAGATGCCTCAATTTTAACAGACAGTTGATACTATTATATTCATTCAAATCCGTGTACATAAAAGCATTGAGTCATAATTACCATTTTACTTCACACAGTTCAAGATGTTCAGGCAATAGTTTATCCTGTATATCTAGCCCAAGCTGCTGTATTACTACAAATCCAAATTCATGATACTTAAATTCCATTACATGTTTACTCAAGGCATTAGAGGTTTGCTTTTTTTTTTTTTAATATCAATCAAATGTTCACACAGTCTGTCATGCAACCTTCTAGTGTTTTTTTCCTACACAGAATGCTAAACAGTACATTCACTTTGCAAGATATACCACATTTTTAGATCGACAATTGAAATGTCCTTGTACTGAAAAATTGAAATCACAAAATTTAAAACTTGGGACAGTTCATCTGTTGTTAAAATTCTAAACAAAAACTGGTATTTTTGTTCACACTTAACAAAAATGTCCACCATAAGTTGGGTAATAAGCCAAGTGTGTTCTTTTATGGAAGACCAATGTTTTAAAAATATGTTAGAAAAGAAAAAGATACCAATGTTTTAAAAATATGTTAGAAAAGAAAAACATTAAAAACAGTAACAGTACAAACAGGTTATGGGGTAATTTCAAATGTGGGATGTGTAAACAATGCCCTTACATTTTGTCTACTGGAGCAAGCTTTACATTTTGCGATTTTGATTTTTCAGTACAAGGACATCTGAATTGTCAATCTAAAAATGTGGCATATCTTGCAAAGTGTACGCACTGTTTAGCATTCTAAGTAGGAAAACCCAATAGATGGCTGCATGACAGAATGTATGAAACATTTGACTGATATTAAAAAAGGCAAACTAACTAATGCCCTGAGCAAACACGTAATGGAATTTAAGCATCATGAATTTGGATTTGTAGTCATACAGCAGCTTGGGCTAGATATACAGGGTAAACTATTGCCTGAACATCTTGAACTATGTGAATTAAAATGGCAATTATGCGTCAATGCTTTTATGTACCCAGGTTGGAATGAATATATTATCAACTATCTATTAAAGTTGAGGCATCTTGAGGATTAATGTTAGGTAATGACCAATTAATAAACCAAGCTCCTGGGTAAATTGTATGATTGTGGTAGTATTTTAAGGTGTGGTTATGTGAACAACTTTGTTCTGAAGAAGTCCCCTTTGATGTTTTTACAGGACAAAAGCGCTTAACTTTTTGGATTTTATCAAATAAAGTGGTGATTGGAGTACCTGGACTGTTTCCTTGTATTGTATACTTCTTGGTTTGTGTCCTTGGTTACTACAATGTATACTAAGTGAGTTATAACAAAAATTAACTACCAAGCAGAATCATACTGATCTGAATCCTGTAATTGTTAAAACCACTTGTCTCGTGTACATGGTCTCCTTAGTGATATTGAATGTCTGCAATTAATGTGCAAGTATGTTTAATCTAAAATATGTAAAAATGATGTGCTATCCATTACTATATTTTCTTTCTTGTATGTGAAAACAGTCATTGTTGCTCTGTAATAAGCTAATGTAATATGGTAATTGTCTCTGGAGCTTTTCTCCCCACACCTCCTCTGAAAAGGGGCACCCACCCAGTCGGACTTTCCCAGTAAGCAATTGTCAAATAAAACAACAAATCTCTCGCTCTTTCTGTATATATTGGTTGAATCCACTTTGCGTGAAGTCTGAAACTCGAACACTGGTAATGTCGAACTCTGATATTGCTGAAGTACAAATCTCACACCATCTTGACCCATGTTAACACTTGTTCCTAAGTTGAATTTGGAATGTATATCAGCTATATCAGAATTTGGCAATGTAACTTTTCACGGACGTGGGTTGATAAAATGACAGCAAACCTATATGGATGGATGTACACACACACAGATGTACATACACAGAATTAAAGCTGTGCAAGTAAAGTTACCTTAACATTAGATGTTCGAATGTTCACTGCTATAGTAGACTATCTATATGGGTTATATTTTGCCAAGGATAACAGTCAGATAGCTTCCAAGGCTTCAGGACACCTTCTACAGTTGCAACAACTAAAAAGACAGGTATGGTGGCAAAGCCCATCACAGCTTTCATGCCAAAAGAGAGAGGGAAGCTGAGCCCTGAAAGCACAAATATGAGAACAAAAAAATAATTATTTATATCCTTGCATAAACACAACAAAAAACAAAGGGAATGGAAGCAGGGAATGGCTACTGAAGCAGTGATCATTTAAACACCTACTGTTATGGTAAGTTTACTTAAACAACTGTGCTATGATCATCATAATGATCACAGATGTAGTATACCTTAGGTATATGGGTAGACTAAACTACCCTAGTTTACTACATTTGGAGGGTGAAATTAGAAGAGTTCAGGAACCCCTGGAGAATGGTCCCAGCAAACCCTTATCTAGACCTAGAGAAGGAATTAAGCTTATAATGGTTTATAAAAATATGGGCAGAGGACCAAGCTGCTACTTGTAGAACACAACCCCTTTCCAAAAAGCCATAGATGATGGCATAGCCCTGGTAGAACAGGCTCTGACCCTGCCTGGAATAGTTTTATTGTGATGAGTATATACAAAAGGTAACAGCCATAGACAGACATTTAGAAATAGTCTGTTTTGACACAGGGTGTCCTTTCTTACCTACACAAGAAATGAGCAAACTGATCAATAGATTTAAAAGATTTAATTCTGTCAAAATACAACCAGACTTGTCTGTGGACATCCAAGTAATGGAGTATCCTCTCATTCTCATTTTTAAGTTCAGAAGATGGATACACTGGGTTCATTTAAACTTGGATACTACTTTAGGCATAAAAGGATTATTTCTCAAAGAAACACTGTCTCTATGGAAAATGACATAGGGCTCACTCACCATAACAGCTAGCAACTCAGATACCCTTCTTGCAGTGGGTTAGAGCAATGAGTAAAATTGTTTTCCGTGTCAAGAACCTCAAGTCAGCCAGGTTAGCTGCTTCAAATGCAGCAAGTGTTAGCTTGTCTAATTTAAAATTAAGATCCCAAGGAGAGGTCACCGATTTTCTTGGAGAACTCTTGTGCAAAATCCCTTTCAAAAACATTCTGACACGAAAATGCATTGAAAGAAGAGGATCCGTGAGGAGACATGTTGAAATGGCCAATAACTGCAGTAAGTAATCCCTGGCTTTTTCTAGCAGATACCTGGTTTTTGAGGTGAGGAGTCAGTCATCTAAATAAGGAAATACCCTGAATCCATGTAGTCTTAGATAAGCTGCTATGACTGCCATGCATTTGGTGAACACCCTGGGGGCTGTGGTGAGACCAAAGGCCAGGGCTCTGAACCGATAGTAGCTGGCTCCCAGCCAGAAGTGGAGACATCTTCAAGAGCATCATTTCATTGTTATGTGATAGTACGCATCTTGAATATCTACAGAGTACATCCAGTCGTGCTTCTAACAAAGGGAGAATGGACTGAACCGTGACCACCCAGAACTTGGGAGTTTTTTTATAAACTGGTTCAGAGAGCCGAGATCCAGGATAGGTCTCAGGTCCCCTGTTTTCTTTGACACTAAAAAGAACCTCGAGTAAAATCTGGATCCTCCTTGGTCTGGTTGGACCTCTTGTATGACTATCCTGTCAAGCAGCTTTTGAATTTCCTGAGCTGCTGATTCCCACTGACTGGGTGGAACATCAGGGAGACATTTTCACTGAGAGAGCTTATAAGAATGGAAGGAAATATTGTCTGGATATGATTCTTTGCACCCATGTGTCTTCTGTGATGGCTGCCCAAGCTTTTGGGTGCAACAACAAGATCCCCCAACTGTCTCCAGAGAAGAACAGTCAGGCAACCTTTCAGGTGCACTAAAAAGGTCTGTCCACGAACACATTTTGGAACCCTTGACTTTGCAGACCCCTTCTGCCACGTGGGCAGCATCTTCCATTGTTATTTACACCTTTACCTCTGGGAGAAAAATCTCCAAGTGATTCATGAAAAGGTCCTTGAGATTTCTGGAACCAGATCTTCCTACCACCACACTGATTCCTAGAAAAAGGTCTCTGAGGAGTAGAAAAATGCATTCCTACAGCAGACAAGGTCTTTCTGTCTTGCTCACTGCGGGAAGTGTTTCTAACAGTAGGCTCAAACAAAGATCCATCAAAGGGATCACTGATGAATGACACTGTGTGACTTTGCGGTGCCCTTTAATCACATCCAGGCATGAATCTAAATGGCTATGCCTGAACTTATATCCCCATGAGGAACGTTCAGCTGCACAAGAGATTAACCTCATGGATGCATTAGATATAGACTGTAGGGTGGCCAATCATGAAGAATGTGTTTTCACTTCCTCCGCTGACATGAACCCAGGTGTAGAGTTAGAATGTTCCTTAATCAAGTCCCTTTTTAACCTAGTGAAATGTGCCTGGTAATTTAGTAACCATAAGGCAAAGGTTGCTGAGGCATAAACTCAATTTCCAAATCTGTCCAATACCCTACATTCTCTATTAGGGGGATGGACAGAGAAGCTCCACTCAGCCAGCTTCTTTTCAGTGGCTGCTGCAACAACCATGACATCCACAGGAATTTCCTTACTCCAATACTGTCTACATGTAGGTGCTCCAAGAATCCTGTTGGGATGTCTGGGGATTGGTTCTATGGTGTCTGGTTCCTTCCACGCCTGGCAGACAAGATCTACAAGCTCATCCTCTGGGGAGATAACCCATTATGTAGACGGGCCAGACTCGAAGGCTTTTAGGAACATAGTCTCCTCTTGGGAGGGAGTTTGGGAAGACCAGACATCTTTCTGGCATAGGATCTCTCAAACGTCTCCAAAGGAGACGTCTTCTGGTGGAAATCTGGGGGACCCTTCCCCTTGATCAAAATTAGTGTCTTCTGTCATAGATTCCTGATGAGAATACAAGTGTCTCCTTTTGCACAATCGCTTTTGGGGGGGCCTCTTCAGTGGTGTGCTCTGGACAGGTATTAGAAGAGGCGGGGAGTTCCCTAATTGGAATTGCCTAGAAGCTGTCCTTGTGGCACAGGATGAAAATACTCAGACACTGGATCTGAAGAGGGAACAGGATCTGAAGTAGTAACAGTCAAGACCTCTCTCGGGTGAGAGAATACCCTCTCCACCACTTGAAGGCAGAGGGACCAGGAGAAACAGAGGCCAATCTGACCGAAACAAAGACTCTTGGATGAGACAAATCAGGTGCCTCCCGAACAATCAGTTCTGAGGGAGGAATCTGAGCCAAGCTGTCCAGCACAGAGGCCCTGAGGGGAAGCGACAGTTCCAAAAGCTTCGGAGTCAAAGTCATTCCATTGGATCCGATGCCAACACTATGGCTTCGAGATGCATTCTGTTCAAGGGTAGTCAGAGCCAAATGGATCAGGGAAGTAGTCAGTCTCGATGATAAAAGCGTCTTCATATCTAACAGTTCGACTCCTGGGGAAACCAAATCCGAGGGCTCTGAAAACAGAGGGTCAGATCTGAGAAGTGATAACTGTTATGCAAGGGAAGTTTAAGCCTCACAGATCCCATGAGAGAGGGAGGCGGTAAGACCCCCCCCCCCAACTGGATCTGTGTTCTGAGGAATTTCCTCATCATCATATCCTCTTCAGCTTCAGAAAGACTTTGGCAGGGCCTTACTGAAGAAGTGGAAGGACGGCAAGAAGACTTTCTTGAAGTTTCCTTCAAAAAAAGGGATCTCAGCCTAGGAGGCAAGTGGGGGTTTCGGAGCAGAGGAGATTTAGAAGTAACAGACCTTTGAACCAAGGGTTTAGGATCAGAGTGTTTGAGAACTTTAGCTGGTGGCTTCAATGTCAGAGCGGACTTTGGAGAGCATTTCCTATGCTCTCTGGGCTCCACAGACTGATTTAAGAGATGGGGGTTTGAGTCCCTGACGCAGAAACAGCAGAAGATGGTGGCAGATAAAAGAGCCCTTAAGCACTAGCTTATTTCAATGATTGCTAATGGCAATAGCATTGAAGCCAGCACAGATAGAACAAGTCTCAAGGTGAGAAGGGCCCAAGTACTAGATGCACTCCCTGTGGGCATAAGAGTTGGGTATTTTCTGCCCACAGGAAGTGCACTTTTTAAATCCAGTAGGCTTGTCAGCCATAGTTACTAACTAAGCCAGCTGTAAAGCTACCAATATTACATATACATTTTAAATGTATACTAAAGCAAAAGTTGTACCAACAATGGTGACACTAATAATACCTTACAGAGAATGTAAAAGAAGGGAAAGGAAAGAAACGGAAATTACCAGGAATGGTAAAAAGAATAAAAAAGGATGGTAAAAGGGATAAATTGGCCTAGGGGTTAAGAAAGGATACTGTAAAAGTTATAATTAAGAAAGTTACACTCTGAAGACAGCTGGGTAACAACAGCAGAGCTAGTAAGGGAGACGGCTAGAAAGGTGCTTGGTATCACATCTGAACAGAGGAAGGATGACAAGGAGTCATGGTGGTGGAATGAGGAAGTACACGAGAGTATACAGAGAAAGAGGTTGGCAAAGAAGTGGGATTGTCAGAGAGATGAAGAAAGTACACAGGAGTATAATGAGATGAGGTGCATGGCAAAGAGAGGTGGTGAAGGCTAAGGATAAGGCATATGAAGAGTTGTATGAAAGGTTGGACCCTAAGGAGGGAGAAAAGAACCTGTACCGATTGGCTAGACAGAGGGACCGAGCTAGGAAAGATGTGCAGCAGGTAAAGGGTATAAAGGATAATGAGGGAAACATACTCACAAGCGAGGAGAGTGTAGGAGTGAGGAGATGGAGAGTACTTTGAGGGGCTGATGAATGAAGATGAGAGAGATAGAAGGTTGGATGATGTAGGGATAGTGAATCATGAAGTGCAGTGGATTAGCAAGGAGGAAGTAAGGACAGTTATGAAGAGAATGAAGAATGGAAAGGTTGTTGGCCCAGATGACATACCTGTGGAAGCATGGAGTTGTTTAGGTGAAATGGCAGTGGAGTTTTTATCTAGATTGTTTAATGAAATCTTGGAAAGTGAGAGGATGCCTGAGGAATGGAGAAAAAGTGTTTTGGTACCGATTTTTAAGAATAAGGGTGATGTGCAGAGCTGTAGTAACTACAGAGGGATTAAATTGATCAGTCACAGCATGAAGTTATGGGAAAGAGTAGTGGAAGCAAGGTTAAGAAGGGACATCATGATTAGTGATCAGCAGTATGGTTTCATGCCGGGAAAGAGCACTACAGATGCGATCTTTGCTCTGAGAGTGTTGATGGAGAAGTACAGAGAATGTCAGAAGGAGTTGCATTGTGTTTTTGTAGACTTAGAGAAAGCATATGACAGGGTGCCTAGAGAGGAGTTGTGGTATTGTATGAGGAAGTCAGGAGTGTCAGAAAAGAATGTAAGAGTGGATATGTACGAGGGTAGTGTGACAGCGGTGAGGTCTGCGGTGAGAGTGACGGATGCGTTTAAGGTGGAGGTGGGGTTACATCAAGGATCAGCTCTGAGCCCTTTCTTATTTGCAATGGTGATGGACAGGTTGACAGACGAGATCAGACAGGAGTCCCCGTGGACTATGATGTTTGCAGATGACATTGTGATCTGTAGTGAGAGTAGGAAACAGGTGGAGGAGACCCTGGAGAGATGGAGATATGCTCTAGAGAGAAGAGGAATGAAGGTCAGCAGGACTAAGACAGAATATATGTGTGTGAATGAGAGGGAGGACAGAGGAATGGTGAGGATGCAAGGAGTAGAGGTGGCAAAGGTGGATGAGTTTAAATACTTGGGGTCAATAGTTCAGAGTAACGGTGAGTGTGGAAGAGAGGTGAAGAAGAGAGTACAGGCAGGATGGAGTGGGTGGAGAAGAGTGTCAGGAGTGATTTGTGACAGACGAGTACCTGTAAAAGTGAAAATGAAGGTCTACAAGAGGGTAGTGAGATCAGCTATGTTATATGGTTGGAGATGGTGGCATTGACAAAAAGGCAGGAGTTTGAGCTGGATGTGGCAGAATTAAAGATGTTAAGATTTGCACAGGGTGTGACGAGGGTGGACAGGATTAGGAATAAGTATATTAGAGGGTCAGCCCAGGTTGGAACGCTTGGAGACAAAGCCAGAGAGGCACGATTACGTTGGTTTGGACATGTGCTGAGGAGGGATGCTGAGTATATTGGGAAAAAGATGCTAAAGATGAAGCTACCAGGTAACAGGAAAAGAGGAAGGCCTAAGATAAGGTTTATGTATGTGGTGAGAGAGGACATGCAGGTGGTTGGTGTGACAGAGCAAGATGCAGAGGACAGGAAGAAATGGAAACAGGTGATCTGCTGTGGCGACCCCTAACGGAAACAGCCGAAAGAAGATGATACGACACTCTGAAGACATACTGCAAGTAAATAAAAGAAGACTTTTTTTTACTTACAATCCTAATAAAATGAAAGCAACAAAGCACAGTACAACCACCACAGCAAGCAGCATAAAAATTCAAGGAGACTAAATAAGACTGCATTTAATGAAAATCAGGATTAGCGCTTTCACATAAAACTGTATCATCAGATCCTCAGTATACACAAACCAACACGTACATTTAAAAAGCACATTCAAAAAGAAACTACCCTATCAAACAGCTGGGCCAATTAGTGATGTAATGGCCTCAATTTCAATGCTGGCTTTAAAGGAACATTGAAATTTAAGTCTGGTGTTCTATGTGCCTGTAATGTGGCAATCCACCTCATCTCCACACATTCTGTTCTATGTTCACACCTCTGGCAGACTCTGGTATTACCTCTATCATAGTGAACTTAAAAGAATGTCCACTATGATCTTTAACATGTTTAAAAAGGGCGCTTAAACAACTCAATCTCCTTATGTCCCTTACATGCTGCAGATCATTATCCTTCAATTCCCGATTAGTTTTACTCACATAGTATGACTCACAGTCATTACAAGTCGCAAGTTATACCAAGTTAACTGTCCTGCAGTCAGAGTGCACCCTAAAAATATAGTCTTTACCAGTTATAGGATGTACAAATGTACGAGTTCGGGACAAATATTTACAGGCTTTGCAATACCTACATGGAAACATCCCAAACCTCAGGGGTAAACTACAGGATTTCCTGAATGGTCTATAACATAGTTCCCTTTTCAGAGTCAGATTATTTTTGTAAGCAAATCTAGGGGCATCACCTACCACCTTGAGAGATGGTGTCATCAGAACACAGTATAGCCCAGTTCTGTTTGACAATATCACAAAAGTACAGTTGTGTACACTTACCATAAATGTAGATGTTCAAGTGTATTCACTGTTGCAGTCATTACATTTGGGTAATCTGCTGGCAGGTTGCCCTCAGTCGGCCTGAATTCCAAAGTCCTGGGTCCTGCATTGGTTGCCATCTTCTCTTCCATGACATCAGGGGTATAAAAACATGCAGCCGAGGCCATTTTCTTTAGTTTTTCTTGCCCCCAATGTCAGGTGCCCCCAAAAAGGTAGCAAAAAATATATATATATATATATATATATTGATATATACATGCAACAATATAAACTTTACCTTCATCTACAAGCAAATACACCACATAGGTTGTAGAAGATAGAGAAGGAAAGATAAACTCCAGAATGACAGGGGGATGGCAGGAAGGTAACCTGGACTGCAACAGTGAATACACTCGAATATCTACATTTATGTTAAGTGTACACAACTGTACTATGTTCTTCATGTTTCACTGTTGCAGTCATTACATTTGGGTAGAATCCCAAAGCTATGGTTGGGAGGCTGGCGCTAAACAGCATTAGGTGCGGCTATAAGGCTCTGCAGCACTGCAGTGGCAAAGCCTGCCCTGGACTTAGAGTACAGCAGCAAATGATAATGCTCTGTAAAGGTGTGAACAGAACTCCAAGTAGCAGCCTCTAGAATGTCTTTGGTTGGTACTCCTCTGAGAAAGGCTGCTGAAGTAGCTGCAGCTCTGGTGGAATGAGACCTAATGCCCTTGGGCACAAGTTTACCATGGTGTAAGTAGCAGAAATGGATGCAGTGGCTTATCCACTTTGAAATAGTCTGCTTTGAAATAGCCTTTCCTTCTGATCCTGCAGCATATGACACTAGTAATTGCTCAGTTTTTCTTAGAGCTTTAGTCCTGCTCAAGTAGAATCTTAGCTGTCTGTGTACGTCCAAGGAATGCAGAATTCTCTCCCCCTTGTTTGCGGATTTTTAGAAAAAGTTGGCAGGTGAATTGTTTGGTTAAGAGCCACACTGGAAACTACCTTAGGCATAAAAATCGGATTTGTCCTCAGAGACACCCTGTCTGGGTAAAATATGATAAAAGCTTTACAGCCATGAGGGCCTGTAGCTCTGAAACTCTTCTTGCTGAAGTAATTGCTAGTAGCAGAGCTGTTTTCCATGACAAGAACTTTATATCAGCAGAAGCAGCTGGTTCAAATGGTGGCAGGGTGAGCTTTTCCAACACATAATTGAGGTCCCATGCATGTAATGGTGATCTTCTAGGAGGCCTTACATTTTTGATTCCTCTAAGATACTGCTTTAGTAAAGGATGAGAAAAGATTGGTGGCTCTGTATTGTAATGAGCTGAAATGGTAGAGGCATGGATTTTGATTGATGAGAAAGGTAGGCCTTATCAAGCATCTCAGTTAAGTATTGTAATATCAGAGGAATATTTGGTTCTGCTGTATCCGTTCCTTGTGCTCGATTCCAAGCACAGAATCTCTTCCATTTGTCAGCATAAGATTTTCTAGTTCTAGGCATTCTGGCTTCCAAAATGACATTCATCACAGCTTTACTGAGAGGTGTTGTTTGTATAATTACATGATCAGCCATGCTGCCAGGTTCAATATCTGTAGTTGATTGTGCAGGATCTGGTTGTTTTGCTGGGACAGTAGTTGAGGTCTTTGAGGAAAGGTCCAAGCTGGGTATTGAGACAAGTTCCTTAGGATTGGGTACCAGTACTGATGGGGCCAGTCCGGGGCAATTAGTATCATCATGTGGTTTCTCTTGTCTGACTTTTAGGAGGACCTTGGGGAGAAGAGGCAGAAGAGGAAAGGCGTAAACTGATAAGGTTTTCCCAACTGAAGGATAGGGCGTCCACTTTCCATGCTTGTTTGTGATAAGTCCTTGTGCAGAATCTTTTCAATTGATAATTTTGAGGAGAGGCAAATAGATCTATATCTGGGCTCCCCCATTTCTCTGTTATCATGCTGAAGACTTGTGGATTTAGTTTCCACTCGTGAGGATCCATGAGGTTTCTGCTTAAATCGTCTGCCAGTGTATTTTGTTTTCTTGGCAGGAATTGAGCTTGAAGATGTATTTGGTATGTCAAAGCTGTGTCCCACAGTGCCATGGCTAATCTGCAAAGGGGGCATGAGTGTGTGACCCCTTGCTTGTTTATATACCACATGACTGTGGTGTTGTCCATCTTTATCAGTAGTTGTCCAGGATGAAGTAAATCCTTGAAGGCTGTTAGGGCATTTTGAACAGCTAGCATCTCTTTCTGGTTGATATGCAAATGCATTTGCTTTGGGGTCCATATGCCCCGAATGCATCTTACTGCCATGTGGGCCCCCCCCAGGCATAATCTGATGCGTCTGTTAAGGTATGGCTGGTAGGGGGAAGAGTGAAGGCCCATCCCATGTTTTGGTGACATGCCTTCACCCACCAAAGAAACTCCTGTTGTAGGCAGGGTATGAGAGTAATCATTGCTTCCAGACTGTGAGAATGTTGACTCCATAAACTTTTCAGGTACCATTGAAGCCTCCTCGTATGCAGTCTTGCATATGGAATCAGTAGGATGCAGAATGCCATGAAGCCAAGAGACTGCAGAATTTGTCTTGCAGGTAACTGGGTCTTTGTTGTCATCAGTTTGAAGTAAGTGGTCAGTTGTCTTTGCTTGTCTGGCGTGAGGGTAAGCCATCTGGGCAGTTGCATTCAAGCTTGCACCCAGGAATTATATCTTTTGAGAGTGTAACAGTTGTGATTTATTTTCGTTTATTGTGTACCCTAGGCATGTTAGAAGCCTTTTCACAAACGTCAGGTGTCGAAGAAGAATGTCCTTGGTCTCTGCTTGAATGAGACAGTCGTCTAAGTAAGGATATATTTGTATACTTTTTTGTCTGCAAAATGCAATTACTGGTGCCAGGCACTTTGTAAAGATCCTGGGCGCAGTAGATAAGCCAAAGGGCAGTGCCGAGAATTGGTAATGCATTAAGCCAGCCTTGAATCCGAGGTATCTTCTGCACGATTGTCTTATTGGGACATGCAGGTATGCCTCTTTTAGGTCTAATGTCACCAGCCAAGCATTCTTACCCAGCATGGGCAGAAGCTGCTGCAAAGTCAGCATTTTGAATTTTGGAATGTCCAGGTACGTGTTCAAAATCGATAAGTCCAGTATTGGCCGCCAGACTTTGTCCTTTCTGGGTACCAAGAACAGTCTTGAGTAAAAACCTTGTCCTTTTTCCTGTTCTGGTACTGTCCGAATGGCCCCCATATCCATGAGGGATGCAACCTGTTTCTGAGCCTCTGCCCATTAATTTTTTGGCAGATCTGGCCAACTATTTGCCTTTGGCAGAGTGTGGAAATGGAATCTGTATCTCCATGACACTATGCTTAGTACCCACTTGTCCTGGGTTATTAATTGCCAATTTTGAGCAAAAAGTGCTAACTTTCCCCCTATGGGTGCTGCCAAAAGATAAGTGCTTACAGTAGGCAGAGGGAAGTCATTGGGATTGTTTACTGTAAGTTTGTGCTTTATCTTCTCCAGATTTGGAGGTAGAAGCGCCCCATTGCTTTGACCTGTATGAATCTTGCGCCTGGTATCTGGAACCCTTAGGGCATCTGGATTTGCCCCTTTGAGCTCTGTCTGACACGGGAAAGGACCAATTTTTTGTAGGCCAGTGTCTACTGAATCTAGGTGGCTGCACTTGTAAGACATCTAACAGTTTGCATAGACTTAGCTTTGTCTTCCATTTTCTTTAAAACCTCTTCTGCCTTAATACCAAACAGAGAATCATGCTGCAAAGGTACATCTAGCAATTTAGCTTTAACATGATCAGGCAAATTCTGTTCCTTTAACCAGGCATGCCTCCTAATCACAGATCCAGTAACTGCGGCCCTGCAGGAGGCCTCTAAGGAGTCAAAACCACATTGCAAAGTATGCTTTCCAACCTGTTCAGCTGCATGCAACAATTATGCAATTCCTTATTTTCTGCACATTCTGAAATCAACATCATTTTCTGTTTCAGCAATCCCATAACATGTTGTTGGTACTTAAGCATATGAAATTGACAGTTTAAGGCCCTGATTGCCAAGGTTGCAGATGTATAAACCTTTTTTCCCCATCTGTCCACTGGCCTTGAATCTCTGTCAGAGGGGGAAGGATTTTTTGCTGTTGAGGCCTTAACTCCCTTTGGACCCTGTGAAATAGTTTCAGGATCAGAAGTGGGGTTTCTGAATAAAAATTTATGCGAGTCAGGGACCCAGTAATATCCGTCATGCTTACTGGGAGCCAGAGGTAAGGAGTCAGGGGTCAAGCTTGACTCCGAAAACACATCATCCACAATGTCTAAAACAGGGGGAATGGCTAAAGGCCTGTGCTGAGGGGGAAGGAGGAAATCATTGAGCCTCTTTTTTGATTCTGAGAAGTCTTGACTCTCCCAGTTAAAATGCTCCCTCAGGAGGAAATGCACATGGTATGGACTCCTCTGCATCAGAATCCTCATAGGGAGGAATAGATAATTCCTGATCAGAAGAGGAATCAGAAGAAATAGAAACCTGATCTGAAGATTCATAATCAGTGTTTTGCTTAGGCCTCTTATCTGGAGGGGGATGGGTACTCTTGATCAAGGTAACAAGGTCTTCAGCCATTTTGATCATCTGTTTTTTAGGCATTGAGGCCTGTGCACGTGGCTCATGCGTCGGTTTTTTAGCTTTAGAAGTTGCTTTTGTCTTTGTTTTTCAGCTGTTGTCGGTTTGATATACAAATGTTGAGGTCTGAAAACACCCTCAGAAGCCGGTGCCTGCTCAGCGGCTCTGGACCCATCTGAGGGAGATACATTCGTCGGTCCAATACCTTCAGTATCTTGCAGCATGCCAGACTCCACATGGGTGTCGGTAGAGGCCTGCGACTCGAAGATAGAGGGTATCAGGGGCTGTGAAAGCGCCTCACTGAGTGCCGGCGAACCAGCGACTGGCTTATGAGAAGCTTTGTCGTCAGTTTTGGATCTAGAGTGCCTTTCTCTGTCCTTTTCTTTGTGTTTTTTATGTATTCTGGTAGTCTGATTGCTATCTGATGACATTTCTGGGTAGTTAAATCTGTTTCCAAAATACTTTGATGTAAAAATATACCGACGCTTAATAGTGCGTTGGTTAAATCTAGCACAAAACCGACAGCCAGGCAGGTTGTGATCAGGGTCTAGGGAAGGAATACAGTATAAATGGAAATCCTTATGAGGTATTTGCTTCCCACAAGTAATACAATTATTAACTTTTTCTGACATCGGTAAAAAGCAAGAAAAAAGTTTCCCCAACAGGGTACTTAGCTTTAGTGAAGACTTCGGTTCTGAAACTCAAACTGGAATATTTCAGTAGTCGGCCAACCGGCACTTGCAAAATGCTTCTGCTTTGGGCATCGCGTGGCAAGAAAGACTAAAGAAAATGGCGTCGGCTGCATGTTTTATACCCCTGACGACCTGATGTCATGGAAGAGAAGACAGCAACCGACTCGGGACCCAGGACTTTGGAATTCAGGGCAACCTGCCAGCAGATTACCCAAATGTAATGACTGCAACAGTGAAACACGAAGAACATCTAAGTTAATATTACTACTGTATTTCAAAAAAAAACTAGATATAGGTCTATTATTCACCTTAGGATGTGATGACGTCACCTCCCTATTCAAAAAGGGAGATTTTTAGTCGATGGTGTTGGTTTGGTTTACATAATCCTAATAAAATGAAGATAGAGCTCGAGAGAATGCAATCTCAACTGAATTGTTATAGTGACAAACAACATCTGAGGAAATGCAGTATTCAGAGGCATTATGGGTAAAAGGAAGGAGCTCGAGTCAGATCCTAGAATCTAGAGGAGAGAGGCCAGGTCGGACCAGAGACCCATTCATTGTGGAACGAATGAAAATGACAACATCAGATCCCATGTTAACATGGCTAGCCTGCAAAGATGGTACAACTTGGTTCCCCCTTGCTTACTGATGTACAGCATGACTGTGGTATAGGCTGTAACAACTTGAGGAAACCCTGGGACCAGTGATTATTCGGACAGTTGAGTTCCTTGATCAGGGCAAGAATCTCTTATACTTATGTGCTTGCACCTGCCCTTGGTGTCTAATATACCTTGCAATTTTATTCCTCCTGTAAATGCTCCACAAGCAATGTCTGAGGTGTCTGTGGTGACTAACTGCTTTGAACAGGGACGAACAGTGGGAGACCTAGAGTTAAGGATATTTGGTGTCACCACCAAGTGATTTCTCTGACAAACCCCAGTGCTGGTATTTGAAAAGACACAGCATGTCGATGCTAGGACCAAAGACTTCAGATACCATTGTATCTTACTCATGTGGAGTCTTGCCAGTGGTATCATGAGAATCACAGATGCCATGAGATCCAAAATCCTGAGGTATTCCTCTACTGTGACCGAAGTCTGAATGGAAAATCTTAGAAATAGATCTATACAAAGATCTATTTTTTCCTCTCAAAGAAAAGATCTCTGAAATGAGGTATCTAGCTGACACCCCAGGAACACAACCCTGTGTGAAGGAGTCAAAAAAGTCTTTTGAATATTCTCTTGGAATACTAACTTCCATAAGAAATCTCTCACCCAAGTAAGAAATTATTGAAACTTTAAAAAAAATACTCTGCAAAGATAAGCATGAGCTATAAATGGAGCTATACACTTTGGGGACACTCCCCTTATACAGTAGATAGCTGAAAAGGTAAAGGAAAGAGCTGATAATGTGAACCAGACAGTCTAAAACCTTAAGAAACACCTGAAGTCTGGATGAATAGGGATGTGATTAATCATCTTTTAAATCTAGTGTTACCAGGAAACTTGTCTGAGGAAGAAGAGGTAAAAAGGTTGTGAAGTGACATTTTCAACTTGGGCATCATCACAAACAGGTTTAGGAAGCATATGATGAAAGCAGGTAGAAATAAGTGACTGATCTGCTGGAAGTGAGATTACCCACTAGAAAGGATAAATTTCCTCCCACTTCCCTCTAACATTGGTGGATGATCTACAGAGCCCATTTGTCAGAAATTATCAGTTAAAATGCATTTTCCTGAGACTACATTTTGTTTTTTGCCAAAACTGGATAGGGTAAAAGAATCCCTTAGAAAATTAACATATCCCTTTCATCACACTTTCTGATCAGGAGGAGCAAAAAAAAAAAACTCTATCCAAAGGAGAATTTAAAATTTCATTTTTAACATCTGAGAAGTTCTGAGAAAGGAGACAGGAAAACTTCCTCAAAACAGTACCAGTGGCCATAGCCCTGGAAGAAGTGTCAACTAACTGAGTCATACACACACAGTAAACAATGAGGAGACTTGTATAATAGAAGAAATTAAATAACTTAAAGCAGATTTTTCTTCACAAGAAAAAATGCAGAGACAGAGTTCCTCATACTTTCACAATTAGTCTGAACACATGAGCTTGACAATTTAAAGCATAAACTTTTCCCCATTACGTATTATTAACCTTCCCATCCTTATCAGAAACAATACGACTGGGATTAACTGAATGATTAGTAGCAGTAGGATTAACTAAAGTTACAGCTGCTGGGTCAGCTTTGGAAACTTGAAAGACTGAGAACTTTATACATCCTACTGGCCTTTTTGGGGAAGTGGCTGACTATCATGAAAACTGCAGGCAATAAACACACATCCTTCAAAGCTGACATAACTGCAAGAGAGTGAAGGTTCTGAAAATTCCTTCTGTAATAGCTTATATTTTCTGACAGAATGAGAAACCTCAGATTTCTTCCACATTAAACACTGGCACATTCTGGAAATAGGTTCAGAGAAAGAGAAACCACCAGAAAGAATCAGAAACTGAGAGCTCCTCTAAGTCTGAATTAGAAATTTAAAGAGAAAATACCATGCCTCCCCCCTTTATCTTCCTGTCCAGATTATGGATCTTGAATATCTTCAAGAGAATATGTATTCCCTCTTTCTTTTAACAGAGTCTACTTCATAAGAATGATCAATAGCCTGAATTAAACCCTGAGCCAGACCCAGTAAACTACCCTGTCCAAGTAAATTTGAGTAGATGCACGTTCATTTTTCTGTTTATTTTTTTATAGGAAAAATGGGGACAGCAGTGTCATTAATGGTGGTGGCGGCAGCCTCCCCAAGGAAGGGCACAATATTCTGACAAAACAGGGAATCCTTCCTTGTTCCCTCTCCCAGGAGTGACAAGTGTGGCTTTGCCTTACCCAGTGAGGGGACCCCAACAGTTGCAGAGGACATGGCTAACCTCCAGTCCACACAGTGGCTAAAGATGCTACATTAGAGGGATCCAGGGTAAAAGATAAGTGGTCTGAGGAAAAAAAATGGCAACAGCAGTCACCCACCTGTGGCTGAGGAAATTGCTAGCCTGCTGGAGTAGCAAAGACTGCTTACTTAACTTTTTCTTTTCTGGCTGTAAGAAGGACCATCCATGGGACTGACTGTTGCATGGTCAAATCGAAAACAGTGCCTTTTTCCCAGAGAACACAAGTAGCAAAAGCCTGTAAAAATAGTCTTTAAAGTAATTTTTTCACATAACTGTACAGTAAAAAGCACTTTAAAACACAGCCAGCTCCAAATAAAAAAAATAATTATCCACAGAAAAATGTTTTTCAAATACTTTAAACAACTTTTTAAACTGACAGGAAAAAAAAAAGAGCTCTCATTTAAAATTATAATACAATCTTGTGACAGTCTGGTAAAATAAACGCGTACTTCCTGTTCAGGAAGGTTATTAAACAATTTTCCCCCCAAAGGGAACTTATCTTGCCCAGTCACAGCACAGGCTGACCATATCGCCGGAATCCTCAGAGGAGCATACTTGTTCGCAACAGGAAAGCTCTAAGGGCTTAGTGACCAAGCCTGTCTTTTTAGTCAGTTCAGCTGACTGACTGACTGACTGACTGGGTGAATGGAATGTGCCCTGAAGCTTTGGAAACTGACTGGCTGTTGTATCCTTTGGCAGGATATAACCCATAAAGCTAATGCTATTGTAGCAGGGATCAATATGATGAACATATGCAGTTAAATGTGCAGAAAAACTGTTGAAAAAATACTGATTTCTGCACATCAACAATTATCTACATTAACCACAATTCCAAAAATTAAGCCAGTCAAAAAAGGCAATAAACACTTTAGAATTCAAATAAGTAAGTAAAGGGGAAAAAAAAGCCTACCAATCATAGCAGACATACTTTGTCTGAACAGTGATACGATTACAGAAAGTGTTTCCTACCAATCATAGCAGACATACTTTGTCTGAACAGTGATACGATTACAGAAAGGGTTTTTTTTTTATACGATAATATGTAGGGCTAGAGATAATGCTGGAGTTAGCACACGTTAAAAGGATAGGCAGGGGGCCTTGATTATGTCTGCTAACCCTAACCCCAACTATATACATTCCTCATCAAAAACCCATACATATACAGACACACACTTTTGAATACAGACAGACATGCATGAATAACCTGAATGCAAAATACTGAGTCGGGTCAAGTAGTACTACACATTGTATTTATTTACTTTAAATATTATGAAAATTCCAGAAATCCTAACCAGTTTGAACAAGGCCATAAGACAACAAAACCTAGGCAGGGAAGACTATTCTTTGTTAAGGAATCATTAAGTATCATGGTCTGATGTTTGTTCATAATGACCAGTGTCTGGATTTAATAGCCATTACCCATAATACATGCAGCTAGTGGGATGATTACAAAGAATAACGTCAGTGGGCAATCAGAAGCAATCCATCTGCAACATTTGTATGTCTTATTTGCATACATCCCATGGACCTCCAAGACGGGCTTGGAAACTCCAGCTTGCTTGGGTGTTCCCATTGTATTTGACCATGTAGCTTTTCTGTGTGACCATCTCACTTGTTTTGTTCTTGTAAAACTTCTGTTGAGAGGGCTTCCCCCTACCCTCTTACCCATTTTCAGCCCTGAGGATACAGGGTCGCAAGAGAAATAGTGTTTCGCAAACAAGAGATAATCAATTTTGACCCTGAACCATTAACCTAGATGCTAGGCTTAAGATTTATATAATTTTCTAAAACCAATTCAAAACAAAACATACAAAATAAAAACCAACACGCTGTCTTTCAGAAATCAGTTCAATGCAACATCTGCTTATGCAAACTTAACTTTTTCATACAACCATTCTTTTACCTGCTTCCATGTACGAAGCCAAGTCTGTGATGCCAGGGGAAATGGGTGGCTTCAAATCAGTTATATAGCTGAGACAGTGACAGCTTTAAATATTTTCAGTCCAAGCTATACTGCCTCAGTATGTGCCCCCTATTTCTGTACCTTATGCATGATCTGTAGGTATATCCTACATCATTTTATTTACAAATGGATGCCTTTTCCAAACCATCTTCACAGTAAAACGGACAACCTTGGTCTCCTTAGATATAATAAACAAAGCTAGGAACTCTGATCAATATGTCTCATCTACTTTCTTACATCTATTTAAAGCTTTTGAGCCAGTTTCACACCCCCTTCTTCTGGAAAGACAATCCCAAGCTGGTCTCTCCCCCAATACACTTGATTAGTTCTCCAGCTATCTATCTAATAGGCAACAAGCAGTCAGATGGAATTCCTCCCTTTCCTCATCTCCACAACCCCAACTGGTGTTCCCCAAGGGTCTATTTTAGGTCCCCTATTATTCAGCATTTTTATTAATAATCTACACTTATCCCTTACTCAAGGCTCTATTATCCAATATGCAGATGACTACAAAACAATTGGCTCCACTGATTCCATACCAGAGCTCCAGCATATCACCCAAATAGCATTTTCCTCTGTTGAAAATTGGCTTACCAAAAATCTCATGCTTCTCAGTCCTAACAAAACCAAGCTAATAGTACTTCTCCAAGAAAATCTCACTCAAACACCAATTTTCTATTATCTCTCAGAAGAAAACTATTGAAACAGTTGCCCATACTAAATTACTAGTGGTTATTATAGATGAACACATACAATTCGATCTATATGTTCTACATAACATTAACAAAACTCACCAAAAACTTGGCTTGCTGTATGGACACAAACTTCCTTAAACCTACCTTTAAAAAGACCCTAGCTACTACTTATCTTCGTCCTTCTCTTACTTATGGTGCTCCATTATTCACCAAATTACTCTGTACCCTAAAATCAAAATAAGAAACTTGCTACAACAAAATAGCTGAATTTGCTGTTAATGCTGCTTACCCTACTCTTCACTATATAGCTTTACACTCTGTAAATTGGCTCAAACTACAACAGTCTCTCTCCTACATTCAATTTCAGCCCATAAAATACATAAACCCTCAGTATGTTCAGCCCTCACTTCCTTATTCAGTAAACTACTTACCCAACAGGTCTCTTAGTTCTAAGAATCAACATTCACTGCAAATACATAAACCAAAACATCCCCTGCAGGCCAACTTTTATACTCTCATTCTGTAGCTAGACTCTGGAACGCTCTCTTTTACTCTTAGATCCAACCCTCATATTGCTCCTTTTAAAAAATCCTTACATAACTATCTTTGTTCCATTTGGAATTTTAACTGCACTATACCCCCTGCATTTAAAGCCCAACCCTAATTCTTTCCTCACTACTCCTACTTTTAACCCACCATACATTAGCCTTTATCATATAACCTAGTTACTCATTATCTTATAACAAACTATCTTCACTTTTACATCTTCTATTTCTTTTTCACTTCTATTCTCAATTTTCAGCAAATCTCCTAGTTTTTCTCTTTCTACACCTATACATGCATTATTTCTCCCTCTCAAAATGCTCCCGCAAAACTCCCGTTTCCTCTAATTCTACCCTTTTACCTTGACCACTCCCCCCAAAAAGATATCTTTACATATCCTTGACTATGTACCTCCTAAATGTTATGCATTATTTTCATAATTTTGCTAAACCTCTGAAGTCAATTATCCTGTAATAATTACAGTTTTTCTCTACTTCACACGCTCTTTGCACGTACACATTTATGTATGAATTCACTATTTGTATCTTGAAATTTTGTGGTGAACGTGCCTTTATATATTTTAACTGTTCTATATTATTTGTTTTGGAGATTTTCTCCCTGGGTCTTGCTGAAAACAGGCTCTCAAGGCCCAGTGGACTATCCCAGTAATCAAATGTCAATAAATAAATAAATCTTAAAATGATACTTCATTCTTCATGCTCTTCCTTCTACAGTTCCCAACTTTGCCACAGTTTTCTTTACTCATTTACTCAGAGTTCCTGAGATTTTATAGATCATTTAACCTTGCCATTAGGTGACCTTCTGACACACCAGCCGAGTGCCAGTCTAGTCATTTTGAGCTATTTCCATCTCAAGCAGAATGCCTTAAAGCAGTTTAACAACTTTAGCAGCTTCTGTTTGACTATATACTGCCATTGGCTTTCACCTTTGTAAGGGATGTCAGCATCAATTTACTCACCAATCCACAGGACATCAAAGGCAGATGGAAGAAGTACTTCCAGCAGCTTCTAAAAGAAAACCTCACAAAAGCTCTCCTTCCCCAGACATAGCCTACAATAAAAGAAGAGAAGCCCACCAAAGAAAAGCACTTATGATAATAAAGTTAGGGAAAGTAGCAAGCTCAGATGAGATCTGAGCAGATATAATTAAGACATTGGGTGAAATAGGAAGCATGGCTCCTGAGGGTACTCATAGGAACATGGAGAAAAAGATGCACCCCAGGTGACTAGAAAACAAGAACACTGTGTGCCAGTGTACAAAACAAAGGGGGCATTACAACTTTGAGCAGTAGAGGGGTATCAAACTCCTGTCACAGAGTGAATGTTCTGCACAGCACGACTGATAAATATGCATAGTAGTAGAAAGCAAGATGGGAAATGAGCAGTTTAGATTAAGATGTGGATGCAGCACAACCAACCTGATGTCTGCTGTGAGACGGATGGTTGAGAAGAAGCTAGAGATGAGAAAAGTCCATCTGGGCATTCCTAGACTTCAAGAAATCATATGACAAAGTAACAATAAAAGCTAATTTCAGCAGTCCTGTGGCTCAAAGTCCTAGAAACACTGGTAGAATTAGTGGGGGCTATATAAAAGGACCCAAAAGTGTGATCAATGCTGAGTTTCACAAAGCGGTTCCCAGTGAGAGTGGGCATGCATCAGGGGTCATCTCTGAGTCTACTGCTGTTTACATTGGTGATGGGCTACATTACAAACAGGTTGGAGGGGACAGATCAAAGCTGCGGAATGCAGATGATGTGGTATTACAGGCAGACTCCGAGCAAGAATTTCGGCAATGTATAGGGAAATGGAATGCAAAACTGAAGGCACATTGGATGAAACAGTACAGCTAAGACAGTTGTAATGGCAATAAGCTAAGGAAATCAGAAGCTCAGAATTGAAATAGAGGGGAAACAGTGGAAGAAGTTAACAATTTCAAGTATCGGACAAGAGGTGGTTGAAGAGAAGGGAAGACTGAATGAGGAGGTCAAAGCTAAAATCAAGAGGTTCTGCAGCCAAATGGCACAGAATGTCAGGGGTACTGTATGACAGAAGAATGCCAAAGAAGCTGAAAAGTAAGATGTACAAAACAGTGGCGCGACAAGTACTGATATATGGTACAGAAACCTGGGCAGTAAAAGCAGAGCAGTTCAGCAAGCTAGAGATGATGGAGATGAGTGTGCTTCAGAAAGGTAGAATGAACACTGTGGTGACGAAGATATCAGGACATCAATGCAGAAGATAAAAGTAGCTCCAGTTGCAAAGAAGGTCAACATGAATAGGTTATGGTGGTTTGGGTACATGTGTAGAAAAGCAGAAGACATTCTGGTGAAGATGATTTTGGACAGACAGGAAGAAAGGAAGAGGAAACAAGAGCATCCAGCAAAGAGGTCAATGGACAGTGTGAGAGGAGACCTGCAACTGACAAGCATGACTGTTGAAGAAGGTAGGACAGTGGGACTGAATTGGGAGAGATGGTGACAGATGACACAACCCAACTGCATGTAGGAAAATGGGAAAAGGGGGGTTGATGATGATGACTGCTGGTAGTAAGCAAGATGCTTGCAGAGTGATATTGTGTTGAAAAGCTATATCACAGGCTACGATGGCTAGTCTGCACAGACATTAACATCTAGTACCCCAGGCTTCTTTATGGATCACATCACTGTGGTGATGTTTGTAAACACGAGGTCCCAGAGATCACAGATGGTTGAGGGAGTTGAAAGCATTTATAAGAGCTAACATCTTTATGCTTATGCTTTTTCACCTATTTTTTTCTGCTTCAAAGACCCTGCACTTTTGTTCTTATAGACACTGCTCCCAAACAAAAGTATGAGAAGTCAGTTGTGAAGGGAGAATGGTAGACCTAGATTCTGAGAAGTTCAGTGTCTCCAACACAAAATCTCCCTTTTCACATATCCCAAAACTGGAATGTGAAATCTTAGGAGATGCTGAAGCTAGACCATAAATATTCCAGGTACCACTGGATTTTTCTCACTTGGAGTCTTGTACAAGTATAAATAGTATTAAAGATGCGATGAGATGGTAGTCTGGGCAGAAAAACTCAGGAACAGATCTAAATACAGGTCTGTTTTTTTTCCTGTGGAAGAAAAGCTCGTTGAATGGAGATGTCCACAAGACACCCCAAGAAAACAAGTTTGTGAGCAGCTGTCAGCCAACACTTCTACAGGTTCTCCTGGAATCTCAGCCTGCATAGGAGATCCCTTACCCATATGAGATCACAGACACTTTAAAAAGACTTTGCAAAGATAAGAAAGTCATCTAAACAAGGACAAAATGTGAAAACACTGCAGTCTGCAGTAAGCTATGATACAAACCAAACACTTTGTGCAAAACATTGAGCAGTGGATAGACCAAATAGTTCTGCAGAGAACTGAAAATGTGATCTAGATGAAGAAAACCTTAAGAAACGTCTAATATCTGTGATGTATAGGAATCTGATAATGTGCATCTTTTAAATCTAAAGTCAACAGAAAACTCAAATAGGGAATAAGGGTTAACAAGTTGTGGAGAAACATTTTGGTACCAAGTGCCATTCACAAAAATTCAGAAAAGAAAGATCTATGACTGGTCTCCCAAGAGTTTTCTTTCTTTGGCACCAGGAACATCCTGGAATAAAAACCCTTCCCATAACTGAGAACAGACAGCTTCTATCACCCCTTCAGCATGCATATTTTGAATGACAGAATGGAAAAGATGAGACTGGTCTAGTGGGATAGGAGGAATCCCCTGAAAGAAGGGCGAGACAACTCCCGTCATCTGCAACAGTGACAGATTACCAACAGAACCCATCTATCTGAAACTATCTTCATTAGACTTATTCGACTAATTTGTTCTAATGGAGCCAATATTTCTTTTTGTAATCTCCCTGCCGTTGCTTTTTAAATGCTTGCTGATCATCAGCTTGCTGAGACTTTGTTTATTTTGCTTTTTAAAGAAAGTTGTGGAGGGAGCACTGAATCCATTGGCACACAGAGTGCTGAAAAATCTGAGATCCCTCAAATCAGATTTTCTTCATATTTATATGTTTTAATGACCACTGCAACAGAAGGTCCAAACACTAGTTCTCTACCCAAGGAAGAATTCAAAATTTCATTTTGAATCTCAGCAAACAACACAGTCATCCAACCAGCTGAGCATACAAAACTCCTTGGAGTGACAATTGACAACAAACTCAGATTTCACCAACACATAGCCACCACAATTAAGAAGGTTCACATCAAACTTGGCTCACTGTACAGAAGCAAGCCATTCCTCACTGACAATACCAGACTAGCCATATCCAGAACCTTCCTCCTCTCTACACTCCTATATGCTTTCCCCCCTCTTTACCAACTTAAAAAAATCAGACTTAACCAAATTGGAAATTTGCTACAACAAAATAGCCCGTTTCGCAGTCAACCTTCCCCACCAAACCCACCACTGTATTGCTTTACATAAATTAAACTACCTAACTTTCTTCATCTCTACCAACTTAAATTAACACACAAAATCATCTTCCATCCTGACAGTTGCCCATCCCTCGAGGAACTTGTTGTTCGCTACTGATGCCCAGGAAGTCTAAGATCTGAAGACAGAAACTTTCTCACAGTAAACAAAGCTGACAACACTCACAGTGAAGCCCTATTCTCAAATCATATAGCCAAATTATGGAACTCTCTACCCCATACCCTCCAAAACACACCTGAACCTAACAGTTTTAAACTACTAGTTGAACATCTGTCCAAGAACTGGCATTGCTCCTGTGCCAAGCCTGACTGACAAGATATCCATAACTATCCCAACACACTATCTGCTCATTTCATTTTCTCCCTACCCTCAGTGTTTATTACTACTCAAAAAAAAAAAATATATATATATATATATATATATATATATATATATATATATATATATATATATACACACACACACACACACACACAGACACACACACATAAGGAAATCTCATTTGGTAACTTATTTAATATGTACACACTACTAACTTTATTTTTTTCTCACAGTGATCTTCACTGAAATGCTTGTGTTTTTCTTTATGAACCTGTATCTACTAGAAAACTGTATTGAATACTAATTTGTATAGACAAACTAGAAGATATGTATTCTGCATCTCACTGTATGTATACTATTATACTATCTAATGATTGCATATTGCTTGTATTTCTGTGGAGCTTTTCTCCATGGGCCTCCGCTGAAAATGGGCTTCTGGGCCAGTCGGACTTTCCCGGTAAACAAATGTAAATAAATAATTTGTTCTTCAACCTGTGGGACAGAGTCCCCACCTACTAAACACCTGGGAGGCCCTCATGGAAGGATATTCCAGAGCACAGCAGAGCCAAAAGATGCCCTGTTCCTGGATAAAATGCCCAGCTTGTAATGCAAGATGAAAGTGTGTGAAGAAGCCCAAGTAGCAGCAGAACAAATATCATCCAGAGAAACTCTGGACCAGAAGGCAGCTGAAGTAGCCATAGATCTAGTGGAATGCGCCTTAATATGACCTGACAGGGTTAAACCTCTAGCTGAATACGCCAGGGAAATGCACTGGGAAATCCAATGGGCAATGGTGACCTTCAACACTGGTTTCTCTAAAAAAGGGCTTAGAACAGGAAATAAAAAGCTGGTCAGACTTGTGAAATGACCTAGCCCTATGCAGGTAAAAACATAACTGACTGTGCACATCCAAGAAATGGAGTTTGTACTCTCTTATTTTGAAAATTTGGAAAGAAAACCAGGAGATTAATCACTTGATTAACATTGACTTCCGAAGCTACTTTAGGAAAAAAGGATGGATTAGTACACAAGGACACCCTGTCTTTATGAAATACCAAATAGGGAGTCTTGACCGATAATGCTTGAAGCTCCAAGATCTTTTTAGCAGATTTAACAGCAATCAAGAAAGCAGTCTTCCAGGGCAGAAACTAAGTTCACTGTGGCTGCAGGCTGAAAGGGATACGAGACCACAACTTGCTGAACTAGCACAAGATACCAGGGAGGTGATGGGTCCTTAACTAGTGGCCAAAGTAAGAAAGTGCCTTTCAAAATGGCTTTACAAAGCTTAGAAGAAGCTAGAGAAGCCATATTGTCACCTACATGAAAGTTAGATATAGCTGACAGTTGGACCTTGACTATAGAAAAACTGGCACCTTGCTAAAAAATACTTGCTAATAATTCTAACACCACCTGAACCAGAGCAGTGAAGGGGTCTAGATCACGCTGAGAAGCCCAAATAGAAAAACATTTCCACTTACTGAAATAAACCCTCCCAGTAAAATAAATTCTTTTGACCCGTGAGGATAACCCGGAAGTCCTGGCCATCATGGGAACTGGAGCAGCCAAGCAGCTAGCTTCAGACTGACCAGGTCTGGATGGGGAATCCCAGAGGGATGAGAGTGGATCTGATTCCGGATGTCCTATGTCCAGGGCAGAGAGACAACATGAGACCACAGAGAGGGGAACCATAACTTGGTGAGGCCAGAATGGGGCATGGAGGATGACAGAGCTCCCCAGCCTGCAAGCTTTCTGAAAAATGTTGGTATTAGGAGCAGAAGAAGATATGCATACAGAAGACCAAAGGTCCAAGCATGAACCAGAGCGTCTCTGGGGGCTTCCACAAGAGAGGAGTTCAGAGCGAAAAACTCACTGCACATGTGTTGGAAGGAGAAGCGAAGAGATCGCAGCAAGGCTGGCCCCACTTGAGAAAGATCTGTTTCACTACAGAAGGATTCAGAAACCACTCGTAAGGCATCAGGATAGACCTGCTGAGCCTGTCGGCTAGAATGTTGGACCTCCCTGGAATGTGCGTTGCCACCAGAAAACGGTTGGTGGAGATCACCCACTCCCACACTCTCATGGCCTCTCGACACAGGGGATTACGACCTCGTTCCCCCCTGCTTGTTGATACACCAGACCACTGACATATTGTCTGTCTGGATAGCAATCATCTCTAGAGGAAGACGGGCATAGAGAGTTTGCAACACTAGGAGCACCGCCCTCATCTCCAGGACGCTGATATGCAATTGAGTCTCATAGGGGGACCATGTACCTTGGACTGCCCTTCCCAAGCTGTGCCACCCCCCACCCTAGCAGGGAAGACGTCCGTGGTCACAGTGGCCAAAGGAAAGGGGGAAGTAGAAGAAAGGGCGACCCTGGAAAAGATCCGGGGAATTAATCCACCACAGAAGAGTCCCTGTACACCCGAGAGTCTCGAATAGTGTGAGACAACTGAAGATCTAGCATGGACCATTAAACTGCAAGGGTCCAATGAAGTATCTGCGTGCATAGTCGAGCCATGGGTAACAGAGTGATCATGGCCGCCATGGACTCTAATGCCCTAATACCAATTCCACCATTGGTGACTGAACTTGAAGGCTACAGCGAGCATGTAGTTTCAGAGACTGGATCCTCTCTGAGGTTAGGAAGACATTGGTTTGAATAGTGTCCAACCGAGCTCCAATGAAATCTAGCACTTGAACCAGGGCCAGTAAAGATTTGTTGAGATTGATGGTTATGCCCAACTGGTGGGCTAAGTGGAGTAGGGAATCCATCGCTTGGCAGAGTTGATGCCTGGCAGGGAGCCAGTCATCCAGGTAGGGGAAGACCTGGAATCCCTGTAGTTTCAAATGAGGCGCTACCACTGCCATCACTTTGGAGAACACCCCGGGAGCTGTGGTGAGACCAAAGGAGAGTGCTCTGAACTGGTAATGATGGGCCCCCAGCTGAAAGTGGAGAAACCTTAGAGAGCACCTGTTCATTTTGATGTGGTAGTACGCATCCTGAAGGTCGAATGAGCACATCCAATCGCTCTCCTGCAGAAAGGACAGGATAGATTGAAAAGTGACCATCCAGAATTTTGTCTTGGCAACTGAGAGATTTAGAATGGAAAGATCTAGAATGGGTCTCAAGTCCCCCATCTTCTTTGGCACCAAAAATAATCTGGAATAAATGCCTATTCTGGTCTGGGGGGACAGGTTGGATGACTTACTTTTCCAGCAGATTTGCAATTTCCAGTACTGCTTTCTCCCTTTGTGTGGGTGGAACGTCCGGGAGGTGTTTGGGCAGAACAGGTGATTGCTTGAAAGGGACAGAATAGCCTCTGGATATGATCTGCAACACCCAACAATCTGTGACAGACTCCCAAGCTGTTGGGTGTAGCGAGAGGCATCCCCAGACTGCCTCCAGAGCTGAGAAGCCTGCAACCCTTCAGGCTGCTGTGCGGGTCTGTCTGAGAAAGGCTCTTGAGACCCCTGATTCCTTGGACCCCCTCTGCCTCGGAGGCAGTGTCTATTGAATCCCTCGCTGCCTCTACGGTAAGGTGAGTCCTGAGCATCCTGGGAGTAGCTCTGATACTTTAGGAACCACATCTTCTTTGCTCCCCGCTGATTCCTTGAAAAGGTTCGTTGGGGTGGGGTGGGGTGGAGAAACAGATCCCGATTGCAGACAGAGTCTTCCCATCCTCTTCGCTCTGGACAAAAGTGTCATGTACCAACTTTCCAAAGAGGGTGGAGCCATAGATGCTTAAAGAGTTCTGAGAATGCACAGTCAGAGCCAGGCGTGACACCTGATGGCAATGCCTGTCCCGGCAGCTCTAACAGCATCCTCAGTGGCATGAGAGAGAAGCCGCAAAGAGGTGTTAGCAATCCACATGAGAGTGGCCATGCGAAAAGAGAAAACCTTCTGGTCCTCCACCATCATGGACTCTGGGACAGACCCAGCGATCTCCTTGACAAGGTTTCGCTGGAGTCTAATTATGTGTGCCATATAATTCAGTGCACGTACCGGAAAGGTGACTGAAGCGTACACCTGCTTCCCAAAGCAATCCATTGTTCTAGACTTTCGGTCGGGCAGATGGACCATGGAGTTCTCCTGCTAGAGATCCTCCTTAGTAGCCGCTGCCACTACCATGGCATCTATGGGGTATCCTTTGGTCCAGTGGGTCCTAAGGGAGCACTCAATATCTTGTCGGACTGTTTGTGGATCGACACCATGTCTGGTTCCTTCTATGCCAGAGATGTAATTAAATTCACCAGTGGATCGGTGGGAGGGGACACCCAGGATGTAGAGGGCCCTGCGCCAAATGCCTCCAGGAACACCAATTAGTCCGAGTTGAACTTCTGGGCAGACCAACCCCCTCTCTGACAAAGGATCTCCATGATGTCGCCAAAAGGACATCCTCTGGGGGGGGTGACCGTGGGGAACCCTCCCATTCCTCCAAATCGGTGTCCTCTGTAAAGGACTCCGGTGGGGAGTCAATGCGCCTCCTTTTGCATGTATGTTTTTGATGTACCTCCTCAGGGGGAGTTTCTGGGGAGGACTCAAAAACTTCTGGCTGCTCCTGCGTGGGAGCTCCCCGCAGCAGAGAGGCAGCAGGCTGTCCGTGAGGTATCAGGATGTCAGGATCCATACCAGAAACAAAGGGAGCCAGGGCGGATTCCAAATAAGAGATATTCAAAGGTCTCAATGGTATCAAGAGAACCCTCTCAACCACGTCGAAGGCAGAAGGAGATTGAACCATCTGAGAAGAAAGTACAGACAGGTCCGCCACCCTCTGGATCAATGGAAAATCTAGGCGCCCAGACTCCGAATGGAAGGCTCTGCTCCAAAAGGTTCAGAACCAACACCATCTCCTTGGATCCAGCGCCAAGGGTATGGCTCTGAGAGCCGGAGAGATCCAAGCTCATCGGATCTGACCTACTCAAAGTAATGGCTGGTTTCAAAGTACACGGTACAATAAGGCCGACCCCTCGATGCAGAGTCCTCATATCCGAAGGCTCTAAAACCAGGGGTCGGATTGCAGAAAGAATAATTGGTAGGAACATGGCCTGCATGCCCCCTGCTCCACAGGGAGAGGGGGCAGGCAAGACTTCCAAGTGTATCTGAGAGCAGACAAATTTCCACATCATCCTGTCCATCTCCACTTCAGAAAGGCTGCAGGTGGATCGGGACAAAGAGACAACCAATACTGACCTGGGGGCATGGTGAAGTGAAGCCGGGGCCTGCAAAATGATCCAAACCTCTCCTGGCTTGAGGGAGAAGCAAGAGAAATGGAGCCAGGGAGACTCCGGTCGAGAGGATCTTGACCAGTGGACCAGCGGAGGCCGAGCGATCAGGGGATCGCTTCCTCGGCCTAGCCCTGTGTTTATGCTAGTCCCAGTTTATGGACCTCTAGGCGAGAGGTTGAGTGTCAGAGGCCAGGGTGGAGACAGAAGGAGAAGTAGTAGTCAGGGTTGAGGATGCCTGGGCCCCTGTGGTAGGAGGAGTGAGAAGGCCTTTTAAAATTAGCTTGTTCCTCCTGTCCATCAATGTGCGGGGGTTGAAGCCCATGCAGATGGAAAGTACAGTTTTGTACCTACCATAAATGTAGATGTTTGAGTGCTAATACAGCTGCAGTAATCACAGATGGGTTCTCTGCCGTCAGGCGGTCCCTCGGTCGGCCGAATTCCAAAGTCTTGGTCCGGCGTCGGTTGTTGTCGCTTTCTCTCCTGACGTCAGTGAGGCCGGAGTATATAGGACACAGCCGACGCCATGTTCTTCAGTCTTTCTTGCCCCAGATGTCAGGTGCCCCCAGAAGGAAGGCAATACATAAATTATGTTTCTATGTATATACAAGCAATGCAATATAATCCAAAATCAGTAGTTGCAAGCAAATAAACCATAGAAGGATAACCCAGTCAGGTAGTATGAAGAGGGTGTTAGGCCCCATGCCTTTACCAAGTGGGGAAGGACGGAGGGAAACCTGTACTGCAGCTGTATTAGCACTCGAACATCTACATTTATGGTAGGTACAAAACTGTACTATGTTCATCGTGCATACAGCTGCAGTAATCACAGATGGGTAGAGTCCCAAAGCTACGCACAGGGTGGTAGGTACTAGGAGGAACTGGGTTGAGCCAGAATGCCCTGCAAAACAGCAGTGGCAAAGCCTGCTCTAGTTCTGGAATATAAAGGCAGGTGGTAGTGTTTTGTGAAGGTATGTACAGAACTCCAAGTGGCTGCTTCCAAAATATCTCTGGTAGGAACTCCTCTGAGGAAGGCTGTAGAGGTAGCTGTGGCCCTGGTGGAGTGTGATCTGATACCTGTAGGAACAGATTTCCCATGATAGGAATAACAAAACCGTATGCAGTGGCCTATCCACTTTGAAATAGTCTGTTTGGTAACTGGCTTCCCTTGAGCCCCTACAGCGTAGGACACAAAGAGTTGTTCTGATTTCCTGAAGGACTTTGTTCTGTCCAAATAATAACGTAGCTGCCTATGGATGTCTAAAGAGTGTAGCAGCCTTTCCCCTTTGTTTTGAGGATTGGGGTAAAAGGTAGGTAGGTGTATGGCTTGATTTAAAGCTACCCTGGATACCACTTTAGGCATAAATGACGGGTTGGTATGAAGGGAAACCCTGTCCTGATGGAAAATGAGAAAGGGCTGCACCGCCATGAGGGCCTGTAGTTCCGAAACCCTACGAGCTGAAGTGATAGCCAGAAGGAAGGCTGTTTTCCAGGACAAATATTGCAAATCTGTTGAGGTAGCTGGTTCAAAAGGGGGTAATGTTAATTTTTCTAGTATGTAATTAAGATCCCAGGCTGGTATTGATTGTTTCCTTGGTGGTCTTATATTCTTAGCCCCTCTGAGGAACTGTCGTAAGAGTGGGTGAGAAAATAAAGGAGGATCGGTGTTGAATTCTGCAGAAATGGCTGAGGCATGGATTTTTATGGAAGAAAATGATAGTCCACTGTTCAGCAGCTCTGTTAGATACTGTAATACCTGAGGCAAGTTCAGTTTTCTAGGGTCCTGGCCTTTTTTCTCATTCCAAGAGCAAAACCGCTTCCATTTTGCGGAGTAAGCTTTTCTAGTAGATGGCCTTCTGGCCTCCAAAATGACATCCTGCACCTCCTTGGAGAGTAGGGTCTGTTGTGGTGTTAAGGAATTTTCCATGCAGCGAGATTGAGTGTTTTCAGCTGACTGTGAAGAGCTTTGTAGCTGTGCTGAGTCAGCAGAAGAGGCATTAGAGGCAGGGACCAGGGAGGAGTATGTGTTAGGCTCCTCAGGAGTGGGTACCAGTGTTGCCTTGGCCAATCTGGAGCAATCAGTATCATCTTCGGTCTGTCTGCTCTTGCTTTCAAAAGCACCTTGGGCAGAAGAGGCAGAGGTGGGAATGCGTAGACTGTCCATGCTGTCCAACTGAATGAAAGGGCGTCCACTCTCCAGGCCCTTGGATGAAAAGTCCTCGAACAAAACTTTTCCAATTGATGATTCCTGTGGGAGGCAAAAAGATCTATTTCTGGCCTCCCCCACGCTTGGATTATCTCTGTAAACACCTGAGGATGTAACTTCCATTCGTGTGGATCTGTCATATTTCTGCTTAGATTGTCTGCCAGCAAGTTTTCCAATCCTGGCAAGTACTGTGCTTGAAGTTCGATTTGCCATTCCAGAGCCAAGTTCCAAAGAATCATGGCTAGTCTGCACAAGGGGTATGAATGTGTTCCTCCTTGTTTGTTTATGTACCACATTACCGTGGTGTTGTCTGTTCTTATCAGTAATTGTCCTGGATGTAGGAAGTCCTTGAAAGCTGTAATTGCATTTATTACTGCTAGCATTTCTTTTTGATTGATGTGAAGGTGCTTTTCCTTTTGGGACCATTTGCCCTGAATGCACCTGTCCGTCATGTGCGCCCCCCAGGCGTAATCTGAGGCGTCTGTTGTGATGACTTGCTTTGCTTGAGGCTTGCAGAATGGGAGGCCTGTGTTTGCTTGACATGCTTGGGCCCACCATAGAAATTCCTTTTGCAAACATGGAATTATTGGTATTATTGTTTCCAAACTGTGGCTGTGTTGAGACCATAGGTTTTTTTAGGTACCACTTAAGTTTCCTCATATGCAGCTTTGCACATGGGATTAAAATAATGCAAGATGCCATGAAGCCCAGAGCCTGCAGGATTTTCCTTGCAGTAAGCCTGGTACATTTTGCTAGTATTTTGAAGTACTGAGTTAGTTGCCCCTGTTTTTCTGGCGTAAGATAGGCCATCTGGGTGTTTGTGTCCAAGTTGGCAGCCAGGAAAGTTATTTTCTGAGATGGAGTTAGCCTGGATTTCTCTTTGTTGATGGTGTATCCCAGAGAATGCAGTAACCGTGTTACATATGCCAGATGTTCCAGAAGTATGTGCTTGCTGTCCGCTTGGATCAGGCAGTCGTCCAAATAAGCGTAAATTTGTATCCCTTGAAGTCTGCAGTAGGCAATCACTGATGCCAGGCACTTTGTGAATACTCTGGGCGCAGTAGATAAGCCAAAGGGCAATGCAGAGAATTGATAGTGGTTTGAACCTGCAAGAAATCTGAGGTATCTTCTGCAGCTTTGTCTGATTGGGACATGCAGGTATGCCTCCTTGAGGTCCAATGTTACCAGCCAAAACTCCTTGCCCAGCATGGGAAGAAGCTGCTGTAATGTGAGCATCTTGAATTTTGGTACGAGTAAAAATGTGTTTAGGATGGGTAAGTCCAAAATGGGTCTCCAGTCAGTTCCTTTCCTTGGTACCAGGAAAAAGTCTTGAATAAAAACCTTGACCTTGTTCGTGAGTAGGTACCTCTTGAATAGCTCTCATGAGCTTTGAAATTTGTAGTTGTGCCTCTGCCCTTTGATTGTGTGGCAGGTTTGGCATGCCTCTCATTTTTGGAAGAGTGTGGAACTGAAATTTGTAGCCTCTGTTTATAATGTCCAGGATCCATTTGTCTGTTGTGACAATATGCCAATTTTTTGCAAATAATGCTAGCTTTCCTCCCAAAGGTGCTGCCAGCTGAGACATGCTTGGCATGGAAATGAGGGAGTCATTGGGTTTGTTTCCTGTATTGTTGTGCACTGTCTTCGCCACCTCTTGGTGCTGGAGTTTGCCATTGTCGGCCTCTATATGATCCTTGTGATTGTCCTCTGCCCCTTGTGCGTCTGTATCTACCTCTTTGGGGCTTGTCAGTGGCTGGAAAGGACCAGTTTTTTGAAGGCCAATTTCTGCTAAAACGTGGTGGTTGGACCTGTAAAAAGCTTTGACAGTTTGCATAGATTTGGCGATTAGTGCAGGAGCAAAGCCAGTGTTTATTGAGATGAGTCTTTAGTTGATTTTTAAAAATGGAAAGAGGTTAAAGAAGGATATGAGAGGGGAGAATTATTCATGATTGTGAGATTTACTAATATTAATCAGAGTTTTGTTGGCAGAGCCAAGTTGTTTCAGGTTTTTTTGGGGGAAATAAATAAGGCTAGAGAGGTGTGATATAGTTGGTTGATAGATATAGAATCTAAGTTCAAGCCAGCCTAGTTCTTTTAGGTTCTGGCAGTGATGAGTTTCAAAGGAGATCCCTACAGCAAATCGAGCTATGTTATGGATAGATAGGATCAGTTCTTATTCCTAAAGTTTTGTGGTTAAAAGTCAGGAAATGAGTGTTTCTGTCAGAGGATGTAAGAGTAGTGTGGTGGTGTCAAATTATTTAGTAGGTGAAAAAAAAAACAGTGGTTTGGTTTTCTTGGGGTTAAGACAGCAGCGTCAGAATCATCTGGCGATTGAATACAGGTAGCATGAGAGGAATAGCAGCTTGAAGGTCATTGATAAAAAAAAAAATAGTAAAGGGGGGGGAGATTGCCTTTGGGGGTACTATGAGATAGATAGGTAGAAGATTTTGAAAGTGTTTTCAAAGTATTTTTCTTCCATTTTCCGTAATATCTCCTCAGCATTAGTACCAAACAGCACATCCTTTTGTAAAGGAGCATCTAAAAGCTTAGCTTTCACATGATCAAGCAAGTTTTGTTCCCTAAGCCAGGCATGTCTGCGAATGACTGATCCTGTAGCAGCCGCTCTACTTGAGGCCTTTAGGGCATCATAACCATATTGTAAGGTGTGTTTACCCACTTGCTCTGCACTATGCATCATATCCTGTAACTCCTTCAAATCTGGTTGTTCAGGTTGAGACATTTTATTCCTTAATTGTGATAACAGGAACCGTTGATATTTAAGCATATGAAACTGACAATTTAAGGCCCTCATGGCTAGGGTGGCCGAGGTATATACCTTTTTTCCCCACCTTTCTAAAGATCTTGACTCTCTTTCTGCAGGAAGTGGATTCTTGGCAGTGGAGGCCTTCAATCCCTTCGGGCCTTGAGAAATGGTTTCAGGGTCAGCGTTATGGCTTTTGAAGAGAAATTGGTGAGAGTTAGGTACTCTGTAGTACCTATCAGGTTTGACTGGTGCAGGAGGCAGAGAATCCGGGTTAAGGCAAGCCTCCGAATAAACATCATCAAGTATGTCCAAAACAGGGGGTATCGCCAGAGGTCTGTGTTGAGGTAACAAAAGAAATTCCCTAAGTCTTTTCTTGGAATCTGAAAAGTCTTGGCCTTCCCAATGGAAGTGTTCCCTCAAAGTGTGCAAGGTTTCCCCAAAGGAAAAATCCTCAGGAGGAGATACAGAAGGAATGGACTGCTCTGCATCCGAATCCTCAAAAGGGGAGTAAGAGTGTTCCTCTACATCAGAATGTTTTGATATAAAGGATCCCTGATCAGAAGAGGGAGAATCTTCCTCCACTCTGGGTCTCTTGTCTGGAGGGGGTTGAGAACCCCTGATGAGAGTAATTATATCCTCAGCCATTTTAAGCATCTGTTTTTTAGGCATGGGGCCTGGAGATGGGCCCTGTGCAACAGGCCTCTTGGGATGCCTGGCTGCTTTGGATTTAGTAAAGGCCTGAATAGAAAAAGAAGATGAGGGTCTAAAGACACCATGGGTGGAAGTGGACCTGTCCACATTAGTAGGCTCAACATTAGCAAAGGCTTCGGTGGTTGTAGTCTGGGAAAGGGCCGAGGTACCAGCGGTCTCGGGTACAGAGGACACTGCCAAAGGAGTGTCGTCGGTAGTCAGGGACTACAAAGGTGTCTCGCTGAGAACCGGACCACGTGTAGCCTGTTTTGGCGTGGTGTCGCGGGGACCGCGGGCCTCGCGTGTCGGTCCTTGTCCTTGCGTTTTTTGGACAAAACGGGAGTCTGAGTATCCAACGACATTTTATAATCAAAGGCTTTACCAAAATAGTGTTGGGCGAACTCCGCCCAACGCTTAATAGTGCGTTTATTGAAAGTAGCGCAAAAGCGACAGCCCGAGACGTCGTGGTCTGGGCTTAAACAAGGTATGCAGAGGGAATGGAAATCCTTATGCGGTATTTGCTTCCCACAAGAAATACAATTATTAACTTTTTCTGACATCGGTCTGAGGCAAGAAAAGTTTCCCCAACGGTGTACTTAGCTTTAATGAAGACTTCCGTTTCCAATATTTCCGTAATTCAGGAGCTGGCCGACCGGCACTTGCGAACTGCTTCTGCTTCGGGCACCGCGCGGCAAAAAAGACTTAAGAACATGGCGTCGGCTGTGTCTTATATACTCCGGCCTCACTGACGTCAGGAGAGAAAGCGACAACAACCGACGCCGGACCAAGACTTTGGAATTCGGCCAACCGAGGGACCGCCTGATGGCAGAGAACCCATCTGTGATTACTGCAGCTGTATGCACGATGAACATCAGGAGGACTCAAGATGTATCCACAGGTTGAAAAGCAAATGAAGACGACAACTTCAGATTAAATATTCACCTTTCAATTTAGGTCTCCCAGATCTCATATGCTTAGCTTTTGATGTATTTATCAGCATGTTATTCTCCTGTGCCCAAATGGTCAGTTTAGTCAAGATATTTTGCAGACATGCCTTATCTGTAACACACGTGATCAGTTTACCAAATTTCAAGTCGTCTGCATACAGACTGCAGAGCAGATCAGATGAAAAAGTTAAGTCTGAAAGATACAATCTAAACAAGTAAGGGCCTAGGACAGAGCCCTTTGGGACATGCTGACTGCAACCAAGAGTTTCACCTGTCCAGTTGCTGTATGATATTTGCCATGTCTTATTTGTAAGCCATGTAGCTATCCATGTTATCGAGTATATCAATACCTACTTGTTCTAATTTACCGATTGGTGTTTTGCGTATGACCCTGTCAAATGCTGAAGTTATATCAATACAAATTGCATCACAGTAGAATTTTTATTTCTATTATATCGTTTTAGAACATCATGTTTTAGGTGGTAACAGATCTATTTTCAACATATGCATGCTAAAAAAAAAGCTATGTAATCACTATAACATTCCATGTGAGTAGTTAGACTTCATTTGTCAGCAACCTGTGGGTCCCGGATCCAAGCCGGCAGCTTACCAAGCTAAAGATCCAAGCTCCTCCCCCTTACTTATACTACACTGTAACCTCCTTCCAATCCTCAGATCGAGTTTGCCACCCACTGAGTGACGCACAAAAACCTGAGATATAAAAACCTGACCCGAACACACAAATCAGGCTCGTCAGACTCAGGACATCGAGCCCGAAAGCAGAAACAAACCACCAAGGTCAGGGGGAAGGTGGGAGGGAAGGTTGCTGACAATGAAGTCTAACTACTTAGATGGAATGTTATGGTGAGTACATAACTTCTTTATCTGAAGTAGCTAACTTCATTTGATTATCAACCTGTGGACAGAGTCCCCAGCTACCCGTAATCTTGGGAGGCCCTTAAGAAAGGCTATTCCGGAGCACTGCAGGGCCAAAAGAAGCCCTTCGTCTAGACACCATATCCAGCTTAGAGAGTAATAAAAGTGCGAGAGGAAGCCCAGGTAGCTGCTGAACAAATGTCATCCAGGGAAACTATAGACCAGAATGCAGCAGAAGTAGCCATAGAACGAGTAGAATGACACCAAGAAAAGAGAACGCCAAAAAAGTAACTAACACAAATAATCAGCCAGAGTGAAAAATGAAACTCAGTAAATAGCGTAACCAGTAGTTTAATACCCGCTTTCGTAAAAACTTCTTCAGAATACAAAAAGACCATGATTCAATGCATTTAAATAACCACACAATTAACAAGCAATTACTTAATTAAAATCAATCAAACCAATTATCTTAAAAAGACATTCTGTCTTTTTTAAAAAAAACTAAAAGAATCCAATCCCTTATTCACTTGTAGTTTCCTGTGTTTCAAAAAACATTTGATATTAATGTAATCATTAAGACCAGGGAACTTATCCGATTTGAGTTTTATCTGCCACATGGTTTCACGCTGTTCTAAAAAATTCTTGTAATCTCCTGCCCTGAGATCAGCATGCACAACTTCTAAAACTGAAAACAAAAATTTCTTATATCCATTACAAGTTTTGGTGTGTTTATACAAGGCATTTTTTTCATCACAGGTTTTGATACTGTAAAGATGCTCTCTGATTCTAACATTTAAACAACGAGTAGTCATACCTATATAGTATGCAGAGCAACCAGAACATTGACTAATATAAACCACCCCCTTTGTTTTACAATCAGCATAACAGGGTACTTTGAAAGTCTTATCAAAGGTGTCTATTTTGATGTAAGGTCCCTCTGAAATAAATCGACACATGTTGCAACTGTGGCAAACATGCATCCCAGTCTTGTTGGTGTTAATGGTTGGTGGCACTGAAGTGCTTTTTTCCAAAATTCCCTTTAAGTTGTGACTGTTCCTAAAGGCAAATTTAGGACCTTCACCTAAAATCCTTCTAATGTCTTCGTTGCCATTAATGATTTTCCAGTTGTCAACAACAATGAGCATGAACCCCTTCTGGTTCTGGTAATCCAAGTTCTTTATATGCTTGTAAAATACAAAGTGAAATTCATTTAGCGAGAGTCACCTTCGAAACTGGTTTCCCTAAAAAGGGTTTAGCAAAGGAAACAAAAAGATGATCAGATTTACGGAAAGGTTTGGATCTATGCAAATAAACGTAACTGCCTATGAACATCCAGCAAATGAAGTTTGCATTCCCCTTTATTCTGAAAATTAGGGAAAAATACAGGCAGATTAATAGACTGATTAATGTTTGACTACGAAGCAACTTTAGGAAGAAAAAACAGTTAGTTCCGAGAGACACCCTATCCTTACAAAAAACTAGGTATGGGGGTTCATACATAAGGCTTGAAGCTCCGACACTCTCCTGGCTGAAGTGATAGCTATCAGGAAGGCTGTCTTCCATGACAAGAATTTCAAGTCAACAAATGCTGCAGGCTCAAAAGGAAGCACAACTAAGGCCTGAAGAACCAAGGTCAAATCCCATGGAGGGGAAGGGTGTTTGGCAGCAGCTAGAGAACGTGAATTTTCCCCTACATGAAAATGGGATATAGCCACCAGCTGGACTTTCACTGTGGAAGAGCTGGCCCCCTGATGGAAAATATGAGACAAAAAGTCTAACACCGCTGGAACTGGAGTGGTAAAAGGATCCAAATTTCTCTGAGAAGCCCAAATGGAAAAACATTTCCATTTACTACTGTACACTTTCCTGGAAGAGGACTTGTCTGCCGCTACCAGAATGGACTTAACTGGAGAAGAGATATCGGGAGTCCTGGCAACTAATGGAACTGGAGCAACCAAGCTGTGAGCTTGAGATTGTCCAGATTCGGAGGAGGAATTCCCGAGGGACGATGAATGAGATCCGGAATGGGATCCAATATCCAGGGTGGAGCTAAAAGATGAGACAGTAGGCAAGGGAACCAAACTTGATGAGGCCAGAATGGGGCTATGAGGATAGCTCTGCTCCCCCACCAACGAGCTTTCTGTAAGAATTTTGTCATGAGTGGAAGCGGGGGATATGCATAAAGAAGACCAGGTGACCAAGCATGGACAAGAGTGTCTCTGGGGACTTCCCCCCTCAGGGGAATCAGAGCAAAAAACTCGCTGCACTTGGCGTTGGATGGCGATGCGAAGAGATCGCACCAAGGCTGACCCCACTTGAGGAAGATCTGTTCTGCTACATAAGGGTTCAGAGACCACTCGTAATGGGAAAGAATAGTCCTGCTCAATTTGTCTGCCAAAATGTTGTACGGACACGGGATGTGCACTGCTATCAGAAAACGGTTGGTGGAGCTCGCCCATTCCCACACTCTCATGGCCTCTTGACAAAGTGGATAGGACCTGGTTCCCCCCTGTTTGTTGATATACCAGACCACTGACATATTGTCTGACTGTTCCCAGAGGAAGAGAGTTATGAAGGGCCTGCAATGCTAAAAGGACTGCTCTCATCTCTAGAACACTGATATGCAGAACGGTCTCGCTTGGGGTCCACGTGCCTTGGACAGTCCTGCCCGAGGAATGCCCCCCCCCACCCTAAGCAGGAGGTGTCCATGGTCACCGTGGCTTGGGGTGGAGGCGTAACAAAGGGGCGTCCTTCTCGCAGAACTTGGGATTGAAGCCACCTCATGAGAGAAGCTTTGCACACTTTGCTTAAAGGGTTAGGAAATTCTAGAGACTGATATAGTAGAGACCACTGAACTTGTAACATCCACTGTATCACTCTCATATGCAGACATGCACAAGGAATCAGATTTATAGCTGCTACCATGGACCCTAGGGCTCTCAGGACTGACTCCACTGCAGGTGCAGGAGTCTGAAGAAGCGCCAAGACATGAAGGGCCAGGCTCCAAAGTCTGGCTGTGGTCAAAAATATCCTGGCCTGAAGAGAGTCTATTCTTGCCATATGAAGTCAAGAATCCGAACAGGTTGAAGAGAAGACTTCTTGAGGTTTACTGTAATAACCAGCCGATTCGACAATTGAAGAAAGAAGTTTCTGGCAAGCACAAGTTGATGCCTGGTGGGCGGTGAGGAGCCAGTCGTCCAGGTACGGGAAGACCTGAATGCCCTGAAGCCTCAGGTGGGCCGCTACAACTGCTATAACCTTGGTAAACACCCTGGAGGCTGTGGTGAGACCGAAGGGTAGGACCCTGAACTGGTAGTGACTGGCTCCTAGCCGAAAGCGGAGGAACCTCCTGGATTACCTGTCTATCAGGATATGGTAGTACACATCCTTGAGGTCCATCGAGCACATCCAGGCTTCCTCCTGCAAGAACGGCAGGATGGATTGTAATGTGACCATCTAGAACTTCTCCTTGGCAACGGACAGGTTCATTGTGGATCGGTCGAGGATCGGCCTCAAGTCCCCAGTCTTTTTTGGCACCAAAAAGAACCTGGAATAGATGCCTGATCTGAACTGTTCTGGTGGCAATGGCTGGATTGCTCTTTTGTCTAGCATCTTTTCTATATCCAAAGCTGCCGCCTCCCTTTGAGCAGGTGGGACGTCTGGGAGACGCCTTGTGGATAGGGGCCGTTTATTAAGGGAAAAGAATAGCCTCTGGATATTATTCGAAGCACCCAGCGATCTGACGTTATGGACTCCTACTGGGCTAGGTGCCTCAAAAAATGCCCCCTACTGCCTCCAGAGAGGAGCAGTCGAGCAACCCCTCAGGGCTGCTGCACAGGTCAGTCGGAAAAAGGGTTACCATGACCTAAAGTTCTTCAGTCCCCCTCTGCCTCTGGGACGGCATCCACCTTGTTCCCCTCTGCCTCTAGGGAAGAAGGATTCTGGACCGTTCCGGTACTGCTGAGACTTCCGGAACCCACATGTTTTCCGGCCCTCGCTGGTTCCTGGAGAAGGACCTTTGAGGGTTGGAGAAGGGGATCCAGACGGCTGACAGCGTTTTCCCAACCTTCTTGCTCTGGACTAGCGTATCTCATACAGTCTTCCCGAACAGGGTCGAACAGTCAAAAGGGGCATTCGCGAAGAATGCCTTGAAAGGTTCTGAAAAATCGCAAAGGCGGAGCCAGGCATGACACCTCATGGCAATACCGGACCCAGCCGCCCTAGCGGCTCCCTCGGTGGCATGAGAGAGTAAACGCATGGACGTATTTGAAACAGACTTGAGAGTGGCCATACGAGCAGAGAACGTCCATTTATCCTCAGCCGAAATGGACTCCGGGGGAGACTCATGTACTCTTTCACAAGGTCGCGCTGAAGTCTAACTACATGGGTCATGTAATTCAGCACCCTTATAGCAAAGGTAGCTGAAGCAAACATATGTTTTCCAAGATGAACCATCGCCCTAGACTCCTTGACCGGAGGATGGACCTTCCTGGGCCAGTTCCTTTTTGGTGGCCTCCACCACCACCACCATGGCATCAACTGGGGAACCCTTATTCCAAGTGGGCTTGTCAGCAGGAGGGTTCAATACTTTATCTGGCCATTTGGGCATTGGCTCTACAGTGTCCGGTTTCTTCCAGGCTCTGGTGCTAATGAGCTCCACCAGAGGGTCAGCTGGGGGGGGGGGGCACCCAAGAGGTAGATGGGCCTGCAAACACCTCCAGAAATACTGACTCGTCCCAGGAAGGCTTTTGGGCTGACCAACCCCCCCCCCTCTGGTGAAGAATTTCCATTATGTCTTTGAAAGAGAGGTCTTCGGGGGCGATCTGGGGGAACCTTCCCCTTCCTCCAAGTCGATATCCTCAGTGAGTGATCTGGGGGAGTCCATGTGCCTCCTCTTGCACTGGCATTTGCGAGGGGCCTCCTCGGGGGGCTCTCTGGGGAAGGCTCACAAACAGTCTCATATTCCTCAAGGGGAACCGTCTGGGGTGTATCGAACACAGGATTCACCTGGGAGGACTGGATGATGGAAGACAAACTCAGCTGCGAGACAGCAGGGGTGGGACTCAGAGGAAAGAGTGAGGGGTCTTGATCCTCCAGAGAGTACCCTCTCCACAACGAAAGCCAAAAGGGAGCCGGCTTCCCTGAAACTAGTGGGGTGGGTAGCCATGCACCTCGGATCCAATGAGGGAATCGGAGCAGAGGCCGGAACAGTCGGACTCAGAGAGATGGTATGCCCCGACCAATACGGAGTCAACGACACACTCATCACCTCAGATTCGACGCCCAGATCTTGGCTCAGAGAGCTTGGATCTGACAAGGGATCCGACAGACTCCAGGGCATGGCCGGCATCGAGGTTGGAGGAACCACTGGCACCAACCACCTGACTCCAGGGCTCCTCGAATCCAGGGACTCAGAAACCCGAGGGTGGATTAGAGAAGGAGCTACTGGGGCAAACGTCGGAGCTGAACTCCCTGCTCCGGGCTGGAGGGGGGGCCAGCAACTCTCCCATCTGCAACTGAGTTTGCAGGAACCTTCTCATCATCCGGTCCATGTCAGCTTCAGAGAGACTCCTTGTGGATCTTGAGGACGCCACCGACACCGGCCAGGAAAGCCGATGCGAGGATGACCTTGAAGCAGGCCAAGCCTCCAGCTCCGGGGAGAATTGTGGAAAATGGAGCTGAGAGGAAGATGACCTAGCAACTTTCTCCGGAGTAGAGATCACTTTAGTGGGGGGGGGCTGACGGATCAGAGTCCACTTGTCTCTTGCGACCCCTCTCTTGGTCTCTCTTTCTCTCTCTCCTTTTCCTTGTGCTTCTCCTTCCTGGCCTCTCTCTCGCTCTGTTTGGAAGTGGGAGTCTCGGACAGAACAGGAGGGTCGGAAGCTTGAATAGCCACTGCCATGGCTGAAGATGATGAGGCAGAAGAGGTGGCTGATTCTGCTGATAGAAAACCAGCCAGAATTAGCTTGGTCCTGCGATCCCACAGGGCCCGGGAGTTGAATGCTGCACATATCTTGCAGCCAGAGGTGAGATGTGGAACCCCTAAACAAACCATGTACAGAGTGCCCATCGGCCGGCGAATGCTTATGGCCACACACTGTGCACTTAGAGAAAGTCGTTTTTTGCGACTCCGACATACCTATACTAACAAGGCTAACTAGCCAAGCACACACACACGCCAAGGGCAGGAAGGGGAGGCCTACACTGGGTGAAACGTTTTAAACTTTCCTTTTCTACTATTTTTTTTGTACAAAAACCCAGGGATAAAGAGGGAAAAAAGATTAATTATACACACAAATTGAAAGTTTAACAAACCTGCTTTACCTGCCTGGAGCTCAAGAATCCCGTCTTGGCAAAGCCGCGGCAAAAGAGATCTGAGGATTGGAAGGAGGTTGCAGTATAGTATGGGTAAGGGGGAGGGAGCTTGGAGCTCGGATCTTTAGCTTGGCAAGCTGCCGGCTCGGATTCGTATCAGATCCGGGACCCACAGGTTGATGATCAATGAAGTCAACTACTTCAGATTATATGGTTTTAAGTCCCAACCTATACAACGCTGACAATAACTTATCCAAATATTACCTTCTCCATTATTTTTCCACAACATTAAGATCGACTTTAGGGTCTATACGATTCTGGGTTTGTCCTACTCCCCCCTTTCCCTTAAAGACAGATTTAATAACAGCATGTCTTCAATCCTGAGGATCTCCCCATATTTACATGACCTACTGAATAACAGATATAATGGCACCGTAAGTTCTTGCTGAAGTGTTCTCAGGTCATTGTTACTAATTCTGTCTCCTCCCCATGTTTTGTTTGGATCCAGTTTGCGGTGTTCTTTTTCAGTGTAATCTAATTTGATTCCAGTACCTGAGTTTACCTGGATGTCACTAGGACAACTTATGACCCCTTTTGTGGAGCCAAACTATTTTGCATAAGATTTTGTAAATATATCTATAATCTGTTGTGTCATGTACATTTCAGAATCTGCACACAGTTTATCAATTTGTAGGTCTTTCCTCCTCTTATATCTTGTGTATCAAATAAAATGTTTTCTATTACGCTCAATATCTTTATATAAATTTTCTTCGATTTTTTTCTTGATCTTGTCTCAAGCTGTGTTTAATCTATTTGTCCAGCTTATTTCAGTTTTCCAAGTTGTAGTTTAACCTCTCTTCCATTTCTTATATTTTTTGTCTCTCATCTTAATCAGGTTATCGTTGCGGTGGTGGTGCTGTGGGTAGCGTTTTCGCCTCACAGTAAGATGTTGTCCGGTTCGCCTCTCAGCTAGAGCGTCTTCTGTGTGGAGACATGCATGAATGGGCATACCTTCATTGAAGGTTGTGCATCAGGGCTGGCAACTCGGCACGTAAAAATCTACTGACAATCATTAGCGGACCGGAGTTCCAATGTGCAACCCCTAACCGGGAAAATCCGAAAGACACAACAATCTTAACCAGGTTATCTTTTTCTTGTGGAAATATACATTAAACATGTTTTTGATTTTTTGCACTCAATTTCTCTTTCAAAACTTTCCACATTCCATCTGCAATTTTTCCACTAAACACCTCACTCCAGTTAGTTTTACATAGCGACTGTTATGACTTTATATAATCTGTAATTAACCTTCTGTGCATTGGTTTAGATTTCAGTTTGGCAGAATTATCTAGCAACAAATTAACCTTTATAACCCCATGATCACTACACATCAATGTTGGTAAAACGTGACAAAGTAATAGCAATTTATTTAGGAGCAAAAACAATGTCTAGTGTGCTCCGTCCCCTGGTAGTTTTTTTTGTTTTGTTTTTACAATCTGAAGCAATTGTTATTCCTGAATATACACTGTGAATAATTTCCTTACTAATGTGGTTGAATCAATATTATTCCAGTCCATTTCTGGTAAATTTAAGCCCCCCAGCTATTATTATTCTTCCCTCCTGTGTTTCATATGTAAGAAAATGTATGAATTCCTCTAGGTCACCTGCACTTGACTTTGGTGCCTATATACTCAAACAATTGTTATATGTTCCAGGGTTGTCTATTGTCACAGTTACACAAGTCTATAGTACTGGTGTTAACACTGAACATGTAATAATCACAGGTCTCATAACTACCTTTAATCCTTAACACCTCCACCTCATTTTTTGTTAGACTGTATGTTAAAGTAAAAACATTTATACCTTGACAGAACTGGTTTTCAGTCACTGTTCTTTAACGATGTTTCACAAACAATAACATCAATTTTGTGGGAACACAGCAAAATTTCCAATAAAAAAGCTATTATTAATGCTCCTAGCATTAACAACAGAAGATGCATCAAATGTTGCTATCTGTGAATAAGAAGTTATGTACTCCCCATAACGTTCCATCTGAGTAGGTAAACTTCATTTGTCAGCAACCTATGGGTTATCGGATCCGAGCCGGCAGTTTCCAACAGCTAAGATCCAAGCCCCAAGCTCCTCCCCCTTACCTATAACTCCCTGCCATCCCTTCTTGACCTCAGATCGAGTTTGCCTAAAAGCAAGACCTGCAATCACAACCTGCCTAATGTCAACTGGATACAATCCACCATGAAGCAGGAATATCTATGAACAGTCGAAGAGGACAGGGGGACGGAGGGAGGGACAGTTGCTGACAAATGAAGTTTACCTACTCAGATAGAATGTTATGGTGTACCAAAGGCAAGCGTCCAGTCTGGTGGACCCCAGCCATAAACAAACTCTACAACAAAAGGAGGAAGCTACTACAAGATAGAGCAAAATCCTTAAAAGGTAAGACACCCTTGATCACTATAAGTAAAAAACTAAGAGCTCTCATAAAATCATCCAAAGCAAATTTCGAGAGAAAAATAGCTAAAGACTCAAAAGACAATCATAAGGCCTTCTTTAGCTATGTTAGAAACCTGGGAGGAAACTCCCAGATATGCTCAGAGCTAGTTCAAAATGATGTGAAGATTACTGATCCTACAGACATTGCCAACATACTGGCTGACAGGTTCAGTGCAAACTTCTCCCCTCCCCAAAGGAGAGATATCTATACCAAGCGATTGCAGCCCCCAAACATCTCCAGCCCAAGTGAGAACTGCTCTCTCAAAGCAAAAACACAGCATCCATGGGACCTCATGGTGTCCCCGGCTGTGTGCTCCATGAACTCAATGAGGAATTAAACCCACAGCTAGGACAGCTGTTTAATCAAAGTCTTACCTCTGGATACGCATTGCAGGGAGTGGCGCACTGCAACTGTGGTACCACTTCACAAAGGCGGTGCCTCCACCGACCCTGGAAATTACCGGCCCATTAGCTTGACAAGCCTTATCTGCAAAGCCATGGAGAGGATCATAATGGACCTCATAAATAAAGACATAGGAATTTGCAGACTTTGGATCCAACCCAGTTTGGCTTTGTCAAAGGCAGATCATGCCTTTTAAACTTGGTTGACTTTTGAAACAGTCACCAAAGCCATTGATGAGGAAAGGCAGTCCATACAGCCTACCTCGATCTGGCTAAGGCCTTCGATACAATACCCCACTCGGGTATCATTGAAAAACTCATTAGCTTAAATGTCAACCCATACATCACAAGATGGGTTGCAAACTGGCTGAGTGACAGAACCCACAGGGTCAGAGTTGCTGGCGCCATGTCAGACTCAAAGCCTGTCACAAGTGGTGTCCCACAGGGCTCAGTCCTGGGCCCACTCTTGTTTGGCATCTACTTTTCCGAAGTACAAGCAAACACAGGAGGGTTATGGCTGACAAAGTTTGCAGATGACTGCAAACTGGCCATAGTAGAAAACACATCTGATACAGATATCCTTCAGAAGGGTCTCACAGAAACGGATAACTGGTGCCAGAGCCACGGCCTAAAGTTAAATGCCAAAAAAGTCATACCCTTCGGGAAAAACAAGGTTACCCCTAGCTACCAAATAGGTGGCAATCCACTGAGCACAGAAGAAGTTATCAGGGACCTGGGGACCCAGTTTGATAGTAGTCTGTCATTCGACACCCATGTAGCTAAAGTAGTTAGGAAGACCTTCTACATTGCCCACCTTATCATGAAGGGATTCTCATCTAGATCAAGGGAGGTCATAGTCTCCCTTTACTCATCACTCATCAGACCAATGATTGAGTACAATGCCCCATTCGGAATGTATCTGACCCGACACTTGCAGCAGCTGGAGAGGCCACACAAGTTCCTCACCAAAAGGATAAAGGGTCTCAAAAATCTGTCCTATGCTGCCTGACTGAAAGAACTCCAGCTCTATTCAGTCGCCAGCTTGCTCAGAGGTGACCTTTGCCTAACATACAAGGCCATGTCAAACCCAGATTTGATGAATATGCTTCACCTCAAAAAATCTAGATCCATCAGAGCCATAAGGCCGGGAGACTTAAACCTTGACACGGCTATTAATAGGACGTGCTGGAGGGATAGATTCATCACCCAAAGACTCCCTATGCTGTGGAACAAAATCCCGGTACATGTGAGGCAGAGTACCTCGCTGGCCTTGTTCAAGAGAAATCTTGACCAATGGATGGGAGATCACAGATATACCCCAGGGATAACCTCAGTGTCACTGCTCGACAGAGGCACAGCAAAATAATGGGTATAGTTCCCCATACTAAAGGGGTGGCGTAAGCCACAAAACGATGGGCTAGGCTTGTAAATGCCCTCGGGCAGATAGCCTAGTATGAACCTATGAACCTATGAACATAACTTCTTAATCTGAAGTAGTTAACTTCATTTGTGCATCAACCTATGGGACAGAGTCCCCAGCTACCTGAATCTTGGGAGGCCCTTATGGAAGGATGTTCCGGAGCACTGCGGAGCCAAAGGATGCTCTCCCTCTGGAAACCAGATCCAACTTATAGTGGTTTATAAATGTATTAGAAAAAGCCCACGTGGCAGCAGAGCAAATGTCATCCAACGAAACTCTAGCTCGAAAAGCAGCAGAGGTAGAAACAGACTGAGTAGAATGGGCATGGACTCCATGAGAAGCAAGCCGGCCAGAACTCTCATAAGCCAGGAGAATACACTGGGAAATCCACCTGGACAGTGTGACTTTAGAAGCAGATTTCCCCAAACTGGATTTAGCAAAGGACACAAACAGCTGGTCTGATTGCCTATGACCGGCTGTCCTGTGCAAACAGAATCTTAACTGTCTGTGTACATCCAAGGAGTGCAACTTGTATTCACCTTTATTTTGATAATTGGGAAAGAAGACTGGCAAATTAATAGACTGGTTGATGTTAGATTCAGAAGCAATTTTGGGCAGAAAGGAGTGATTGGTCCTGCGGAATACCCTATCCTTGTGGAAAGTCAAGTATGGTGGCTTGGCACAAAGGGCTTGAAGTTCCGAAACCCTTTTTGCCGAAGTAATAGCAACCAGAAAAGCCGTTTTTCAGGATAAGAATTTGAGATCTACCGAAACAGCAGGCTCAAAGGGAGAAGCTGTTAAAGCCTGGAGTACCAGCAATAAGTCCCAAGGAGGAGTTACATCCTTCACCGGAGGTCTTAGTAAGAAGGTGCCTTTTAAGAAGGCCCTACACAATCTGGATGATGTCAAAGGGCCAAGATCACATCCAACATGGTAATGAGCGATTGCCGCCAATTGGACTTTGACTGTGGAAGAGCTAGCACCCTGATCAAATAATCCTGACAGAAAATCCAGCACAGCTGGTAACGGAGCTGTAAAAGGATCTAGTTTCTGATGTTCTGCCCAAACAGAAAAGCGTTTCCATTTGCTACGATAAACTTTCCTAGTAGATGGCTTGTGAGCAGCTACTAGGATCGCTTTGACCGGGGAAGAGATACCGGGAGTCCTAGCTAACAGTGGAACTGGATCAACCAAGCCGCGAGCTTGAGGTTGTCCAGGTTGGGGGCAGGCAGGCCCAAAGGGTGAGATATCAGATCCGGGACAGGATCTAGAATCCAGGGAGGACTCACTAGATGAGACCATAGACATGGGAACCATGCTCGACGAGGCCAGAATGAGGCAATGAGGATTATTGTGCTCCCCAACTGTCTGGCTTTCTGCAGAAACTTCAGCATCAGGGGAAGAGGCGGGTAAGCATAAAGTAGACCGGGCGGCCAAGCATGTACCAGAGCGTCTCTTGGTGATTCCCCGGGTGGGGGAATTAGAGCGAAGTAAGTGTTGCACTTCGTGTTTGAAGGAGAGGCGAAAAAATCGCAACAAGGTTGACCCCATTTGGAGAAGATCTACTTCGCTACTTTGGGATTCAGAGACCACTCGTACGGCGAAAGGATGGTGCGACTCAATTTGTCTGCTAGGATGTTGGACCGGCCCGGAATGTGCGTCGCTATGAGAAAGCGGTTGGTGGAAATCGCCCATTCCCAAACTCTCATGGCCTCTCGACAAAGTGGATAGGATCTGGTTCCCCCTTGTTTGTTGATATACCAAACGACTGACATATTGTCCGTTTGGATCGCAATAGTCCCGATGGGAAGAAGGCTCTGAAGTGCTTGCAATGCTAATAGCACTGCCCTCATCTCTAGGACATTGATATGCAGTGAGGTCTCCGTCTGGTTCCACGTGCCTTGGACGGTCCTGCCCAAACAATGCTCCCCCACCCGAGGCGAGAGGCGTCCGTGGTCACAGTGGCTAGGGCAGGGGACATAGAGAAGGGGCACCCCTTTTGGTGGTCCGGAGACTGGAGCCACCATAAGAGGGCTCTCCCCTGCAAACCCTGCTGAGAGGGAAAGGATGGCTCAGGGGATAACACAGGAAGGACCATTGGACTTGGGAGGGTCCATTGCAGAATCCTCATATTTAGGCGTGCCATGGGAAGGAGATTGATGGTAGCCGCCATCGAGCCTAGGGCCCTCAGGACCAATTCTGCTGGAGGGGCTGGGCAATGAAGAATAGCCTGCACATGGAGTCTTAGAGATCGCATCCGGTCCGGAGTTAAGAAGGCTAAGAGCTGGTTTGTGTCCAACCTGGCTCCGATAAAATCTATGATCTGAGTCAGGAGGAGGGAGGATTTTCCAGCATGGAGCGTGATCCCCAGCCGGGGAGCTAGTTGAAGAAAGAAATTCCTGGCTGTGCAGAGTAGATGCCTTGTGGGGGCGATCAGGAGCCAGTCGTCCAGGTATGGAAAGACCTGAATTCCCTGGAGTCTCAGGTGGGCTGCTACCACCATTAACACTTTGAACACCCGGGGGGCCGTGGTGAGACCAAAGGGGAGGGCCCTGAATTGGCTGGCTCCTAGCCTGAAGCGGAGAAACCTCCTGGATCATCTGTCCATCAAGATGTGGTAGTACGCATCCTTGAGGTCTATGGAGCACATCCAGTCGTTCTCCTGCAAGAGGGGGAGAATGGACTGAAGAGTGACCATCCGGAACTTTTCTTTGGCTATTGCCAGGTTCAAGAGGGATAGGTCAAGGATTGGTCTTAAGTCCCTTGTCTTTTTTTGGCACCAAGAAGAACCTGGAGTAAAAGCCTGATCTGTATTGGTCTGGGGGGACGTGCTGGATCGCTCCTTTTTCTAGCAGCTGATGAATTTCTGTGGCTGTGGCCTCCCTCTGATCGGGTGGGACATCGGGGAGGTATCTGGGTCTGAGAGGGGGATGGAGAAACGGAATCTCATAGCCTCTGGATATAACTTGAAGCACACAGCGGTCTGTCGTGATGGACTCCCAAGCTGCTACGTGCTTCAAGAAATGCCCCCCGACTGCCTCCAGAGTGGAGCAGTCGGGTAACCCCTCAGGGTTGCTGCGTGGGCCGATCAGAGAAAGGTTCTCTGGACCCAAAGTTTTTCGGGCCCCTTCTGCCTCTAGGGCGGCGTCCACCCTGTCCTCCTCTGCCCCTGAAGGACGGGGGGTCCTGAGCGAAACAGGACTGCTGAGACTTCCGGAACCACATCTTCTTCTGTCCCTTTTGGTTCTTGGAGAAGGACCTCTGGGGAGCAGAGAAGCAGACTCAGACGGCAGACAGCGTCTTCCAGTCTTTCTCGCTCTGGACCAAGGTGTCGCTTACGGTCTTGCCAAAGAGGGCAGAACCATAGTTAGAGAATGACTCCTTAAAGGGTTCCGCGAAATCACAGTGGCGGAGCCATGCCTGTCGCCTTAGGACGATGCCCGCTCCGCTAGCTCTAGCGGCTCTTTCCGTAGCATGGGACAGTAGCCGCATAGAGGTATTGGAAATAGACCTGAGAGTGGCCATCCAGGTAGAGTACACCTGTTTGTCCTCTGCCAACATGGACTCTGGGGGCGACCCAGCGTATTCTTTGATAAGATCCCGCTGGAGCCGTATGATGTGTGCCATGTAGTTCAGAGACCTTATGGAGAAGGTGGTTGAAGCAAACATCAGCTTCCCCAAATGGTCCATCGCCCGAGACTCCTTGTCCGGGGGATGGACCGAGGGACTCTCCTGGGCCAGTTCCCTTTTGGTGGCTGCTGCCACCAACATGGCATCTACGGGGGTTCCCTTACTCCAATGTGTCCTGTCCGAGGGGGGGCTAAGAATTCTGTCTGGCCTCTTAGGGACGGGCTCCACAGTGTCCGGCTCCTTCCATGCCCTGGTAGTGATCAGATCTACCAGGGGATCGGCTGGAGGGGACACCCAAGAGGTAGACGGGCCTGCTTCAAACGCCTCCAGGAACATGGACTCATCCGAGGCAGGCCTTGGGGCAGACCACCCCCCTCTGATCCTGAGCATCTCCATGATGTCTCCAAATGAGACGTCTTCGGGGGGTGATCTTGGGGAACCTTCCCCTTCCTCCAAGTCCATGTCCTCTGTCAAAGACTCAGGGGAGTCCAAGTGCCTCCTTTTGCACTTGTGTTTGTGAGGAACTTCCTCGGGGGGGGGGGGCTCACCAACCACATCCTGTTCCAACAAGGGAACGATCTGGGACGTCTGAGCAGGCTGTCCCTGGGGCCGGGTGATGGAAGTCGGACCCATTTGCGAGGTAGTGCAGGGTGGAGCTGCAGCTAAGGCCGGGGGCCTGGAATCCCTCGACAGAACCCTCTCCACCACGTCGAATGCCGAAGTAGAGCCACTCTCCCTAGGATCCGACAAGCAGATCGGGGCCGGAGCCGATGCGATCGGATCCGAAGGGCCAGTACGCTCCGACCTAGCCGGAGCCGAAGGCATACTGACCGCCTCGGATCCGAAGCTCAACTCTCGACTCCGAGAGCCTGGATTCGAAGAAAAGGGACCCGACAGGCTCGAGGGTGCTGTCGGCGCCTAAGTACCTGACTCCATCAACGCCGACATTCCCCCGGCTCAGGTGCTGCTCGGCTCCGTAGACCCCGAACCTGGAAAGCGGGTCGGGGAAGGAGCAATCGGGGTGAAAAAAGAATCGAGCCCCCCCCCCCAGAGGGGGGGGGGGCAGGAGCACTCCCATCTGCAGCTGGGCCTGGAGGAACCTTCTCATCATCCGGTCCAAATCTGCATCTGTTAGGCTTCTCGTGGACCTAGAAGAGGCCACCGAGGCTGGACAGGAGTGCCGCCTCGATGACCTCGAGGGAGACCGGGCCTCATCCTCCTCCGGCCCTGGTGAAAAGCTGGGAGAACGGAGCCGGGAAGGAGAAGGCCCGGACGTCCCGGGGGGAGAAGCTCACTTGGCTGGCGGGGCTGAAGCAGAGACTTCGGCCCGCCACTTGTGTTTTACTCGGCGCTTCTCCCTCCTGGCTTCCCTATCCTCCTGGCCCAAGGTGGGAGGTTGAGTCCCGGCCAGGGGAAGGGAAGTATCCGTAGGCACGGCAGGAGCCACGGAGGGACCGGAGGACGGAGCCGAGTCCGGGGGCAGAAGTCCCGCCAGAATCAGCTTCGACCTCTGGTCCCTGATAGCCCTGGGGTTGAACGCTGCACAAATAGAGCAGCCAGAACACAGGTGTTCAACCCCAAGGCATATAACACACTGAGTGTGGCCATCAGCTGGGGAAATCTTACGGCCACACTCGGTACACTTGGAGAAAAAAGTTTTGGCGGCCTCAGACATAATAATCTAAAAACGTACACACTAGGCCCCAAAACCACACACACATGCACACAAAATCACACACACACACACACCCTAACGCTCTCACGAGAAACGTGGAAGGAAAGGCTAACAATTACTCTAAAACTAATGGAAAGGTAATGCACACACAAAACTCACTCAAAAACTTTAACTACAAATGAAAAAGAGAAGATTTTTCTCAAAGAAAAACTCTTGAAGACCTGGAAGCGCGTGATCAAGCTGCTGGTGTAACCGTGGCAAACTAGATCTGAGGTCAGGAAGGGATGGCAGGGAGTTATTGGTAAGGGGAGGATCTTGGGGCTCAGATCTTAGCTGTTGGAAACTGCCGGCTCGGATCCGATAACCCATAGGTTGATGCACAAATGAAGTTAACTACTTCAAATTTGTTAAATTTTCAACCTGGCAAAAATCCTACCTAGTGTTTATGAAATATTGCAAAATATCTGCTGCAAAAATTCTCTTCCCTGATCTTGACAAATGCAAGCCATCCTGTCTGAACACATGTGCCCAAAACTAGGCTTGGATGCTATACACATTTCCATTTTTTAAAAACAGGACATTTTTTTCCATGTAGGTTGTCACAAAAGGAAATACTGCCAGCCCAGCTCACTGAAATTTTGTAAATTATATGTGATTTGTGAATGTCAACATGATTTACATGCTTGCGTTACAAATGTATTATAACTGTATGTTGTGTATATCAGACTGCTGGTACAGAAGTGTGTATAAAGCACTGACCTTAAAGCTGTATCCACAGTGTACCCTACTGGAAAAGAGCAGAAATGTGTATACACTATTGTAACTGTGTAAATGTATATAATAGTGGAAACTGGAACACAGAAGCTTAACTTGCAAAATTTCAGAAAAATGGTTGAAATTAAATTGTTTTATAACTGCACAATAAAAGTTAGTTTCAATGCAGCAAGGAGAGAGGATGTCTAAAACTAGGGAGCCTCCTGCATTGTATTGTAAGTGTTTTACTGTTTTATGTCTTCCAGCAGTTGCAAACATCTGAAGGCTATGTATTTTCACAGGGAGATGCTAAATGCTAGCAGTTTCTAGCAATGGTTGTTGAGCCTGGGAACTGAAGTCAGGTGACAAAAAGTGATGCCATACTGCAAGTGTCCCAGCAGTAATATTCAATATTAATTTAAGAACTCAGAATGACTGCGCATTTTGTATTTTGTCTTTGGCCTGACAGCATCAGCTGGAAACATCCACTCACCACATCTGTTTTACCTGGCTGTTGAAGTTAACTACGGTACAGTAATTTCTTCTAGATTCAGTACGGAACATAGTAAAAATTAGTTTATATGTCTTCTGTATTTGAGACTGTCCTGCAATGTTGTTTTAATATTTCCTGTGATTTTGAACTCTGATGTCACTGTGAAGACGTTTAGTATTGTCTTGTTCTTCTATTTAATAAATAAATATATTTAAACCTATCTTTATGGCTAACATTTGAGAGACATATTTAAGCTCCGAGTGTACTTGCACATTTATTTGGTGACTGTGCAGGCCACGCCTAATAGCCTTGCTCTTGGTCAAACTACCATTTGGATTAACAGTAACATTACACAGTAAGATTGGACACCCTTTGTTAAGGTCTTTAAAGTAGCCGATGAGGGGTTTTAATGGCAGCGATAACTAATTTATAGTCTGGGGAGAAGGAGGCATAGCTAGTAAACCTATGCCAGCCTTTCCCAGGTAGAGGAGTGTGTGTGTGTGTGTGTGTGTGTGTGTGTGTGTGTGTGTGTGTGCGTGTGTGCATGTGAGAGAGAGAGAGAGTTTGTGTGTGTGTGAGAGTGTGAGTGAGCGAGTGAGTGAGCGAGTGAGCGAGTGAGCGAGTGAGCGAGTGAGCGAGTGAGCGAGTGAGCGAGTGAGTGAGTGAGTGAGTGAGTGAGTGAGTGAGTGAGTGAGTGAGTGAGTGAGCGAGTGAGTGTGTAAAACAAATGTCCAAGAGTGTGTGTGTAAGCTACTTGGGCAGGAACACAAAGCACTGGTTGGACAGAGAGGATGTTGGAGGACTTGGCTTGGAACTCTGGCTAAGAACTCAACTCTACAGCTGTGCCAGTGGGGACCTCTTATTGTGGGATCTGGAGAAAGCGGGAGAAATCAGCCCCAGACTGACTGTGGTCTCAGTGTGCTCTTAAGGGAAACTGCACTTTACTGTGTACTTGTCATCCTCCCAGTGTGTACAATTCCCCACTGTTGTCAGTGGTGAGGATTGAGACTCCTTGATTACTGGGCCAGTGTTGGGGAGGTCACATATTAATTGGTGGGCAGTGGTGGGATCGCCACATCACATGGGTATTTACCCAAAAATATTTTCATTCACAGTGACTTAAATATACTTTATATAGGTGATTTGTAAAAAAATACATCCGAACACCAGTATAAGCTATACTATCTAAGACGGCTGTCAGTTCCTTACTAACAGTCAGAGCCCTTGCGGATGAGATCATTTGTACCAACATGAACAAAAACAGATCCATACCTCCTTACATTAAGGTGTTCCCAGGCTTGTCTCACATCATCTATTTTTGCTCCTGGCAAGCATTACACTATTCGATGTTCATTACCTTCTATGCAAATATAAAGTATCAGTTCCTTTAATAATTGAATCTCCAATTACAAGAATATCTTTGGTAACCAGCTCTGTAGAATCTTCTACTTCTAATATAGTAATATCTGTTCTATCACTTGTTGCAAAGGATAGATCACCACCAGTCTTATTAATCCCACTATTTTCATTGTGTATTAAATTTCTCATCCAGCTGACATTGTAAATTCACAGCTTGAGTCATGCAGTCAACATCTGTCTTTCTCTTCTTTTTTCCTTACAATAATGTTCTTACACATTCAATCTTGATTTCTTCCTTTTCACTTGCCCCTTGCCTTTTTTTCTACCTTCTCCTTTGGAAAAATGATGCCTTTTTCTGTAGACTAAAGGTTTTCTGACAGGAAAAATATCATTCCCAGTAACTTGTGTGCTACAAAACAAAGCAGTGACCTTTTTAGTATATACTCTCTTTACTTTACAGACATTATTCAGTTTATTTTTCTTCCTTATTTGTTGTGAACTTCTTCCCTCCTTTCTTTTTTGTTTCTTTCTAAACAATCCGGATCCTCAGACTGCTGAATACTTGCATCCAGAATTCCAAAGTTGTCAGGGGCATTGTCTTGTTTCATAGGGGTTGAACGACCTTTACAGACAACAAATGCATTAATTCCTAAATGTGTTCTATTTGGTCTTTGCCCAACATTATTTATCTCACCAGTCCAGTCATCAATATATGTAACAGCTCTCCAAGCTGTGCCAATTGCACAAGTGCAATCATCATCATTAAGTCTAAATTTACTTCTAACAACGGTAAGCAAATCATCTAAATTTTGACACGAGGAACACATATCACCAGTGTTACCAGCCGTTACCTTTAAAAATGCACAGCATTTATTAGATTGTACAAGGCATTTGTGCATTAGCAAATCATTAATTGTATACTCATTTAAGGAATCCATATTCAGCTTCAAGCAAATAAAATATTGTAAAAGAAAAGAATAATCAAAAACAGTAACCACAGAATTCAGAGAGAACTTAAATCAACTTCTGTGACTACTACCACACAAGCAGCATACAACTAAATACCAAAGTACGTACAGTAAAGTTGCTCTGACTGTACAGGTTCTGTAAGCCAGACAAAAGCTGTAATTCCTTTGTGTCATGCGCAGTAGCTTCTGCTCACTATCGCTCACAGCCACACTTCTTAACAGTAGGTATAATTGTTCAGATATGCTCTGGATTTTCCTCCCTACAGTCGGTGTGAATTTACAGCTGTCTAGGCTCCTTGGGATGGCTATAGCCTGCCTGTCTAAAACTTATCCCTTTCTAACAACCAGGGTTGTCAGACATCCCTATTTGAGTGGGACTATCCCAGGATCAGCAGCCCGATCCAGAGTCACGCACTGCCGGTCAAAATCCCAGTGAAACAGCCTCCACTTTGTTTTTTTTTTTTTTATTGGCCCATATGCTGGTATACGAGCCAATCAAAAAATTCCAAAACGGAGCTACTTCTGTTTAATGCAGAACTGCCTGATGTTCCGCATTGAACAGAAGAGGGTCCGCTGTGCAATTTTTTTGATTGGCTCGTATACCAGCATACGGGCCAATCAAAAATTGGCAAACACGGATCTACTTGTGTTTAATGCGGAATTGCCTGATGTTCCGTATTAATGACCTTTTTAGGTCCCTACCTGTCCAGTAACAAATCTGGCATCCCTGCTAACAACAAACAGTGAAATTAAAGGTAAAACAATATATGAATCAAAGTCTTAACAAGCTATCCCTTCCTACCTACAAACAGTGAAAAACAGTGATAACAAATAAAATACAAATTCAAATAAAACTTCTCTCAACAGTCAACTGCACAGTAAATCACAAACCAAGGTAGGACTGTTTAGATATGTTCAGGATTTTCCTCCCTGCAGTATGTGTGAATTTATAGCTGTCTAGGTCCCTTGGGATGGCTAGAGCTTGCCTGTCTAAAACCTATCCCATTTAACAACCAACAGTGAAATTAAAGGTAAAACAACAAAATATGAATCGTAGTCAGTCATGTTAATAATCTAACTCTTCCTACCTACAAACAGTGTAAAACAGTGATAACAAATAAAATACAAATTCAAATGAAAAACTTCTCTTACCAGTCAACTCCGCACTAAATCACAAACTAAGGTAGGACTGTTTAGATATGGCAAAACAATTTATATAAGTAAAGGAGGGTTCCTCATCTGGGCACTTACCTGTTTTCCTTTAGTAGCTACAGCACCAACGACAATATGAAGATCAGCCCAACGGGTGTGAGACCTGTTTTCGGGCTGGCAGCAAGACAGTCTGGGCTCATATGTCCACCTATATACCCCTACACTTGTGAGCTGAGGTCATATGTTGGAGGTATGATCCAGGGAATGTTCAGCTTTGGCATCCCAGACAGACATCAGTGGTGAAAATCCATCTGTTTGGAATACTGAGACAGTGATACCAATCAGGGGTTCATTATTAATCCCCCAACATAGTTGTCAAAACTTATCAGCAATGCTGAACAGGGTATGTGAACAGGATGCATGGCCCACAATCCTTACTCTCCTACATTACAGATCCACAATGTTACTTCTTTGTAGATCAGACAGACAGGAAAAAATCTGGAACGCAATATGGATTTTCCCAATCAGAGAAACACTGCTGTGATACTGATAACAGAAAAAAAAAAAAAAAGGAATATATAGCAAATCCTCACTGTACCACAATCTCCGTTCACAATGCCAAACTCATAACAATGAATCAAGCTTTACTTTCATTATTATGACATTGTATTAATCCAGTTGGGCATTGTGCCACTTTGAAAACTGCCTTTCGCCCACACAGCTTTTGCACTTGAGCCTTCACAATTTTGATTGTAAGCCAGTAAATACATGCATATACACATACATAGTCTATTCATTGATTCATAGACTCACCAGAGCTTCTAGTTCAAATTCTAGTGTTTTCTTTTTGGCCTTTAAGACAACAATGTCTTCTTGTTCTTTGTTTCTTTGATTTAAAAGTTCCTGTCGACGATTTCGTTCCCATTCAAGTTGACGTTGCCTTTCAAGTTCACGTTTTGCTGCCTACAGAATAAAATATATGAAAGGAAGAACTAGAAATTTAATTCAAAATTACTCCATTATGTAATTACCATTTAAGAAACGGCAGCCTAAAAGTGCATTTGGGTTATCTATAACAGCAGACATTGGGAGACAAACTTCTGTAGCATCACTCTTAATATCCTTAACTGCACACACCAATCTCATTAGTGATCCTGACAATTTTTTTCAATCACACCTTTGTGGTGTGAACCAGAGCTGGTTCTGCCCTGCAGATATCATAAACCGACAGAACTGACAGTATTAAAGTATAGATGTTGTGCACCACCTGAAACTTTTTGTGATCTAACTATTTTCTTTGGAGAGTATTCATACACCAGAATCCATTACACCTGAACAGATCTTTAAAGAAAAAAAAATGTTCAGTTAAGCAACCAATAATAAATATACAAGAGGGAAGCACAGAAAGGGGAAAGCCCAGAAATAAGAAGGATGAGACATCTAATCAAGTCTTTGCAATTACATTTAGCCATGGAAAAATGTAGTTATGGAAGTCACACAAGGAATAGTCAAATTTTAGTGACCACAATACTTGTTTTACTGCAAACCAGTAACTACTTTTTTATCTTACTGAGGTCATTCAAAATGTTGTACAAGGATTAGCACGAACTGGAGTAAGAAAAACTTCTGTTCCAGAACTGGGTGAGTAAAGAGGAGAACATGTGCATTTAAAAGATCAGCAGAGACAAGTTAAAGACATACTAGTAACATCTTATTAAATAACAAATAAGGTAAAGCTGACTTAGCTTGCATCATTAGACAGTCAAGCAAAGACCTTGTATTTAAAGAAATGACCTGAAGGAAGTACAGTTGTTGCAGGTGTACGCAACAACACTAGAGGTCTTAATAATATTAACATTGTTTCAGGAATTCATAATCTGAATAGAAAATGTACTCAAGCATGCGATTCCTCCTTCCTGATCTTTATCAGCAGTCAGATATACGCAGTGGTATGCAGATCCAGTCACAAACCATGGCTGTACGGGGAAATCTGGCTGTAGAATAAAAAAACATTGTACTGCATGTTCTACTCTTGTGGTTCTTTGGCTTACAAGAAGTGATACTCAGCTAGTAGAAACACCAACAAATTCTCTTGAGGAAGGCTACTTAACACATGAATACCTAAACCAACTCATGCAACTGCATAAAGGAAAAGAATGTGGTATAATTAGTAATAAACCTCCATGAATACCTTCAGTTAAAAGGGTAAAAAGAAAAAAAAAACAATACAGCTGGAGTCAAATGCAGTACTACAATGCAACAGTAACACATGAAGTACCTTGAGCAGTGAACTAATTATGTCCAAAAACCATTAGGTCAATAAACTGTACAGGCCCAGGAGAATGGAAGGAGGGAGCCTGTCTTGCAGAAAAGGTCCTGTTATTTGAATAATACAGTGGCATGGTGAGGATTACTCACTCCTCCGCACTGTATTCATCATAATCACTGTTGCAGGAATTTCACAGAATGAACAGCATAGTACCAATGTACCCCAAGCTCTGCTCTTAGAAATAAAATATTGATGTCCAAAAGATATTCTGCAGGACAGCCAAAGCAAGCCTTGCTCGGATTCAAGACTGGATAGCTAAACAATATGTGCTACAATGTTTAGAGAATGGAAGAATAGATAATTAAATAGTATTTGTTTGATGAAGGGACAATTACAGTACATTGGTATGAGTACAAATAACTACAACTGTAGATATTTGAGTAGCATTATCACTGCTACAGTAGGATTTTTAATCCAAAAAAAAACCCACAACACTACCAGAATGACCAGGGAAAATACAGGAGTGGTCTGAGGAATCAAGACTGGCAACAGCACCCACCCACCCACCAAAAGCTAAAGTCCAAAAGAAGCAGGCTTGATACCCAAAGACTCCCTAATGACTTTCTTCTTGCAAACAGAAGGTAAAACCACAGAGACCTTCTTGCAGACTGGTACTGATCCGTATATAGCCAAGTATGAAACCTCAAAAGTGGATAAAGAAGCTTGGACAAGTTGGTAAAGTGAAAAGTAGAGAAAAAGCGCAACAGAGGTAGGTAAACCACTAACAGTTCCTCACAAGACCAACTTGCCCTAGATACACAAACCCAAAATCCTGCAGGAAAATTTTGTCAATAAAACAGAAAAATGTTGAAATCAAGAAAGAGTACAACTGAAAATATTTAGGGAACATATATTTTGTCCAAGGTTAGAGATACAGTAGGCTCAACAACTAACAGTTAAGGAAGGAGGTGATGAGACAAACACTGATGTATACTCACTCAAGTGTTCAGGTATTGCTGTGGAAGACTGGAAATTAGGAGGAAAGACAGTGATAAAAATCTGGAAGATTTTGATTAATAGTATTTTAAAAGGAGGAGAAGCACCAACATCTTGGAAGAAAGCTGTGGTGGGCTATGTTATCTAAAGATAGCAAAAACCCTTCAGACCCAGCTTCATATAAACCCATTTAAATTTTAACCCACTATTATACAGTGTTTATGTCTATACTAGCTAAAAAATGGCAAAGTGTTGACAAAATTGATAGATATGGATTGGTGGGTTTTTTTTTGGAGGGGTGGCAAACGTTTGACATTAACAATGATGACCAGAGGGAAGAAGAATTTAAAAAAATACCTCTGTTATTGGTGGGTCTTAATGTAGAGAAAGCATTTGACAGAGTAATCTGGGATTTTAAAAGTAGGGCATTGGAAGCATTTGCATTCCCTTATACAATTATATGGTTAATCAGACGGATATATGAAGGATCGGTGGCAATAACTAAAGTGGGATTAATCTTTCCTCTGATAAGTTGTGTTTGAACAGAAGAACCAGGCAGGGGTGTCCTCTTTCCACTTTGTTACTTGCTTTATATTTAGAACCATTGGCAAAGAAAATAAAGATCTCAGCAATACAAGGTATAATTGGTATGGTAACAAAAAAATCGACTATTTTGCAGATATTATTTTGTACCTGATACATTCAGAAACGGACATCTCAGTGCTGCGGAACATTTTGAGAGTTTTTCAAGTTTTTTTTTGAGAGATAAAATGAAGATGAAACAAAGGCTACAGCCATCAATTATTTATCCACACACAAATTGATTGAGCAATACCTATATTTATGGTGACATGATGAGATAAATTTTTAGGAGCATGGATTAAAAAGGCTTCTGTTATGACAGCCAAGGATAAGTGGCAAGAAAAGTACAGTTGTGTACACTTACCATAAATGTAGATGTTCGAGTGTATTCACTGCTGGAGTCATTACATTTGGGTTATCTGCTTGCAGTAGCCATCAGGTGGCCTGATTAACAACGTCTTGGGCCCTCCGTCAGTTGCAGTCTCTTCTTCGGTGATGTCAGGGGTAAAAAAAACAAGCAACCGACGCCATTACATTAGTTTTTCTTGCCCCGGATGCCAGATGCCCCCTTAAAGGGGAGCAATAAAACATTTTATATATATATATATATATATATATATATATATATATATATATATATATATATACACACACACACACACACACATACATATATATATATATATATATATATATATATATATATATATATATATATACACACACACACACACACACACACACACACACACACACACAAGGAAATACCTCCAATAAAAAAGAAAATACACCAAAAAGCTTTTAAGCATAGTAGAAGAGAATAGAGGTATAGCCAAAGAAAAACTAGGGGGCTGGAGGGAGGGTAACCAGGACTGCAACAGTGAATACACTCTAACATCTACATTTATGGTAAGTGTACACAACTGTACTATGTTCTTCGTGTTTCACTGTTGCAGTCATCATATCTGGGTAGATTCCCAAAGCTAAGGATGGGAAGAGGAATTTATATAGCATTAGGGTAAAGACCCTGCAAAACTGCAGTGAGAAAGCCAGCTTTGGATTTAGAGAAAATAGGCAAATGGTAATGATTGGTGAAAGTATGTACAGAACTCGAGATAGCAGCTTCTAGGATGTCCCTGGTAAGGACACCTCTGAGAAAGGATGTAGAGGTAGATGCAGCCCTGGTTGAATGGGGTCCGATCCCCTGTGGGATAGGTTTTCCATGGTACTTATAGCAGAAATGAATGCAATGGCCTATCCATTTAGAAATAGTTTGCTTTGAAATAGCCTTCTCCTCTGCCCTTGCAGCAAATGCCACCAGCAGCTGTTCAGATTTCCTTTGTGGTTTAGTCCTGTCCAAGTAAAATCTAAGTTGTCTGTGCACATCTAAGGTGTGCAGTATCTGTTCCCCTTTGTTCTGTGGATTAGGAAAGAAGGTTGGCAAATGAATGGACTAAATAAAAGCCACACTGGATACCACCTTGGGCATGAAGGAGGGATTGGTTCTGAGGGACAACCTGTTCGCATGAAAGATGATGAAAGGCTCCAATGCCATAAGGGCCTGTAACTCAGACACCCTTCTTGCTGAAGTGATTTCTAAAAGGGAGGCTTTTTTCCAAGAAAGGAATTTTAAATCAGCACTAGCAGCTGGCTCAAAAGGAGGAAGAGTGAACTTCTCCAATACAAAGTTAAGGTCCCAAGCTGGAGTTGGGGCTCTCCTGGGTGGTCTTAAATTTTTGGCCCCCTGAGGAACTGCTTGAGCAGTGGATGAGAGAAGAGGGGAGGTTCTGTGTTATAATGAGCTGAAATGGCTGGGGTGTGAATTTTGGAGGAGGAAAAAGAAAGGCCCTTGTGAAGCATCTCAGTTAAGTATTGCAAAATCTGAGGTAAATTGGGCGCTGCTGTGCTCAACCCGAGACTGGTTCCAGGCACAGAATCTTTTCCATTTTTCAGTGTAAGATTTTCTAGTACTAGGCCTCCTTGCCTCTAAAATGATATCTATCACTGGTTTACTGAGGGATGATAAAGGAGAGATTAGGTAATTAGCCAGGCTGCTAGGTTCAGGGTTTGGAGCGGAGGGTGCAGAATCTGCTTCTCCTGCTGAGACAACAGGGTAGGGGGTTCTGAGGCAGGTGCCATGGGGCCAACAGTGACACACTGCGCAAGAGGGGGTACCAGTGTTGGCGTGGCCAGTCTGATGCAATGAATATCATCCTTGGTTTGTCCTGTTTGATCTTTAGTAGTACTTTGGAAAGGAGAGGCAGAGGAGGAAAGGCATAAACTGATAGGTTTTTCCAGCTGAAGGACAGAGCATCCACTTTCCAAGCTTGTTTGTGGGGAGTCCTTGTGCAAAATTTGTCCAATTGGTAGTTCTGGGGGGAGGCAAACAGGTCTATATCTGGGCTCCCCCATTTGTTTGTCAACATGTTGAAAATCTTTGGTTCCAGTTTCCACTCGTGTGAGTCCATGAGATTTCTGCTTAGTCCATCTGCCAGTGTATTTAGCTTCCCTGGCAGGAACTGAGCTTGTAGATGCACTTGGTAGCTCACGGCTGTGTTCCACAATGTCATGGCTAGTCTGCAAAGGGGGTAAGAATGGGTACCCCCCTGTTTGTTTATGTATCACATAACAGTGGTGTTGTACGTCTTTACCATTAATTGTCCTGGAAGAATGTAGTCCTTGAAAGCTGTCAGATCATTCTGTACAGCTAAACATTTCTTTTAGATTGATAGGCAGGTACATTTGACTTGGGTTCCATTTTCCCTGAATGCACTTCCCTGCCAGGTGACCCCCCCCATGCATAGTCTGGTGGGTCTGTGGTTAGGGTTTGGGCGGCAGGGGGTAGAGTGAATGGTAGTCCCTTGTTTTGGTGGCAAGCCTCTGCCCACCAAAGAAACTCTAGGCATAGGCAAGGTACGATAGCAATCACTGCTTCTAGATCCTGAGAATGTTGACACCATAGGCTTTTTAGATACCATTGTAGTTTTCTCATATGCAGTCTTGCATATGGAATTAGAAGAATGCAGGAGGCCATGAACCCCAAGGCTTGCAGTATTTGTCTTGCAGATAGCAGGGTTTTCGTGGCCACTAGTTTGAAGTAGGTTGTTAAATGAATTTGTTTTTCTGGCATGAGGAAAGCCATCTGGGAAGTTGTATTCAAGCTTGCTCCCAGGAATATAATTTGTTGACAGGGTACCAGGTGCGATTTCTTTTCATTTATGGTGTACCCCAGACAAGTTAGCATTCTTTGTACAAAGGCCAGATGATTCAAAAGTATGTCCTGGCTTTCTGCCTGAATTAGACAATCGTCTAGGTATGGGTATATTTGAATATTTCTTTTCCTGGAAAATGCAATGACTGGAGCTAGGCACTTTTTGAATACCCTGGGCGCAGTAGATAAGCCAAAGGGTAGTGCAGAGAACTGATAGTGTGTGCAGCCTGCTTTGAAGCGTAGGTATCTTCTGCAAGATTCCCTGATTGGGATGTGCAGGTATGCTTCTTTTAAATTGAGTGTTGCCAACCAGGCATCTTTGCCTAGCATAGGAAGCAACTGGTGAAGAGTCAGCATCTTGAATTTTGGAATCACCAAAAAGGTGTTTAGAGTAGACAGGTCCAGGATAGGACGCCATGAATTGTCTTTTCTGGGTACCAGGAAAAGTCTTGAGTAGAAACCTTGTCCCTTTTCCTCTTCTGGTACAGTCTGAATAGCCTTTATGCTTAAAAGAAAGAGTACTTTTGAGCCTCTGCCCACTGATTTGGGGGTAGATCTGGCCAACCATTTGGGGTTGGTAACGTGTGGAAGTGAAGTCTGTAACCTTGGGACACTATATTTAAAACCCATTTGTCCTGGATAATGAGTCTCCAGTTCTTTGCATGAAGAGCAATCTTTCCCTCCAAAGGGGCAGTCAGCTGAGAAGTGCTTGGAAGTTTTAAAATGAAGTCATTAAGACAGTTTACTAGAGTGGGGAGTTTTACTACTCCCAGATTTAGAAGAGGGGGCCCCCCACTGCTTAGTCCTGTGCATACCCTGGGACTAAAGTCTGGGTGTTCTGCTGGATCTGGGTTTGGGCTGAGAAGGCCTGGAAGAGGCAGGAAAGGACCAATTTTGGGAATGCCAATGCCTACTAAATCTTGGAGGTCGAACTTGTAAGAAATCTTTAACAGTTTGCACAGATTTAGCTTTTTCCTCCATCTTTTTAAGAACAACTTCTGCCTTACCAAACAGGCGGTCCTGATTTAAGGGAGCATCCAGTAATTTAGCTTTAACATGACCTGGCAAGGATTGCTCCTTAAGCCAAGCATGCCTTCTAAGTACAGACCCAGTGACAGCAGCCCTGCAAGTTGCCTCTAATGAATTAAAACCACATTGCAAAGTATGTTTTCCAACTTGTTCAGCAGAATGCATTAAATCCTGTAAATCCTTATTTTCAACACAATCAGGAATCAACATCATTTTCTGTTTAAGCAATCCAATAATATGCTGCTGATACTTTAACATATGAAACTGGCAGTTTAAGGCCCTAATGGCCAAAGTTGCAGAAGTGTACACCTTCTTACCCCATCTATAAAGCGCCCTGGAGTATCCATCAGAGGGGGTAGGATTTTTAGCAGTAGTAGCTTTAATGCCCATGGGACCCTGTGAAATGGTCTCAGGATCCGCAGTAGGATTTTTGAAAAGGAACTTGAGAGAGTCAAGAACCCTGTTATATCTATCAGGCTTTCTGGGAGCAGGAGGTAGAGAGTCAGGGGTCAAGCAAGATTCCGAAAAGGCATCATCAACAATGTCTAGTACAGGAGGGATAGCTAAAGGCCTGTGGTGGGGCATGAGTAAGAAATCCCCAAGCCTCTTTTTAGAATCAGAGAAATCCTGACTTTCCCAATGAAAATGCTCCCTAAGAGTATGCAAAGTTTCACCCAAAGAGAGATCATCTAGGGGGGGGGGGGGCAGAGGGAATAGAGTCCTCAGCAGCAGAATCCTCATAGGTAGACATGGGTAAATCTCGTCATCAGAAGAAACAGAAATTTCAGAATCCTGGTCATAAGTATCATAAGCAAACTCAGTCCTTGGTCTCTTAGAGGGGGAAGGGTGGCTTCCTCTAAAGTAATAAGGTCTTCAGCCATTCCTATCATTTGTTTTTTAGGCATAGAGGCTTGACCATGCAGTCTGGGCGTCAGTTTTCTAGGCATGCTTCGAGTTTTAGGCCTTGAAGAAGATGATGGCATCAGTTTAATATGCAAGTCAATAGGCCTGAATACACTCTCAGAAGCTGGTGCCTGCACAGCGGCTCCAGACCCATCCAAGGTAGAGACATCTGCAGGTTCCACAATTGAAGCATCTTGTTGCATACCGGACTTCGAATGGGTCTCAGTAGAGGCCTGTGAATCTGAGAAGCGGGTATCAGGGGCTGCAAAAGTGCCTCACTGAGTACCGGCGAACTGGCTTAGGAGAGGCATCGACAGCTTTGGACCTAGGCGGCCTGTCTCTGTCTTTACCTTTGCGTTTTTTCAGAATGTCGGTAGTCGGATGGCTTACCAAAGACATATCTGGATAACTGAACTGAGCACCAAAATATTTAGAAGTGAAAATATACAGACGGATAGCTCGTGGTTTGAATGAGGCACACAACCACAGCGAGGTACGTCGTGGTCAGGGCCTAAGCAAGGAGTACAGTACGAATGAAAATCTTTATGAGGTATTTGCTTTCCACAAGAAATGCAATTATTTAATTTTACTGACATCGGTTTAGAGCAAGAAAACGCAAGAAAAAGTTTCCCCAACGGGGTACTTAGCTTTTAGTTGAAGACTTTGGTTCTGAAACTCGAAAACAAAAATTTCAGGAGTCGGCCGACTGGCACTTGCGAACTGTTTCTGCTTTGGGCACCACACAGCAAGAAAGAGTGACGTAATGATGTCGGCTGCATGTTTTATACCCCTGATGACCTGACATCATGGAAGAGACCGCAACCGAAGCAGCACCCAAGACTTTATTAATCAGACCAACTGAGGGCTACTGCAAGCAGATAACCCAAATGTGATGACTGCAATAGTGAAACACGAAGAACATCTACACAAAAGATAATACAAAACAAGCTTGAGAAACTCGTATGGATACGGATAGTAAGACCAGCAATGAAAGTTTTTAATCCCTTTAGTCTTGTATACAGGTCAGGCATACTTGTATCTACCTGAGAAGCTGTGGACAATAATTAATAAAGAACTGAAGGAATTTATCTGGGAGCTAAAGAGAGCAAGAGTTAAGTGTGAAAAGCTGATACTTGCAATCGAACAAGTTGGTATAGGTTTACCTGATTTGAAAGGATATTTCAGAGCTACACAATCAAGGCTCCAATACAGTAACACAAGCAAAAGGCTATATTTCAAAGTGGAAAGTGATGATGATGAAGCAAGAGGGAAGTTGAAAAGAAAGAGACAGAGAGAGGGATTCTGGGTACAGATTTTTAAGGAAAATAACCACCATTCAAAATACTATATTCGTAAAGTAGCAGAAAGTATTCTAAAAACTAAGCCAATAAGAGAATGGAGAAAGTGGATTTTGCCAATAGGAGTGACTGCAAGTAGGGGTATAGAAATGGGCAAGAGGGGGTGGAGTTTACTCGAGAAACCTGGCAAAGGAACCAAGATATTGGGGAGTCAATAACTCAAGCAGGAAAGGTTAAGAGAGTGTGATTAGGCCTAGACAACATTTGGACTGCAGGTTAGAGACTACCAGAACTTGATCTCAAAGTACAGGCAAACATAAAGGGATAATGGAATTTTAAGTGAAAGAGACCTGACCTAGTAGAGTTTTTAGCTGAATCTTGAACAGAAGCAGATGTTTAAAAAAGTGGTAATGAATATGGCATATAAAATATTGCATGATGATAAGAATCAGTCAGTGTACGTTAGAAAATATTGGAAAAAGACTAGAAAAGCAATTTACAAGAAAACATATCCGTACCTCTCAACAGCCCAGATTTTCACAGAATGTACAGATTTTTAACTCATATTTTTGGTCTTTTCCAAATAAAATTTGTGATTTTCTGGCAAATCATTAAGGATTGAAGTCACTAAATAGTAACAAACACTACAGAGTTTCAGTCATTATACTCTTCAGAAAAGGCATGCCAACACAAAACCTGTCCTAGCAATTTTCTAAGTTTTGAAGAGCAATATTTAAAACCTGTCCCTATTTTGGGCCTTTTTAAGAGGTTGAAAGCTAGGTGTATGGCTCCCAAGTATGCAACCAAGTCCAGAAGGTTTAGGATCTTTGCTTGAAAGTGTTTACATAGGTATTTTTATACCCAAAGCAGACTTCAAAGAATTTTTCCTCAGTTAGACAGCAAATGTTCGAGGTATGTTGGAGTAGAAATAGGAAACTGGGAGCATATGTTTTGGAAGTGTAATGAGTTGGCAGATTTTAAAAATCCCTACAGAGTACTCCATCAGAAATATTGGGTGAGCAAATGTAAGGAAATAATTCTTTTGAGATCAGATACAGGACCAGAATTGCCTAGGCATAGTAAGGCCTTATTAAAGTTTAATTCTGTTGGCTCCCAAAAGCAATTACTAGAAAATGGACATCGAAGTCTACACCAACAATATTTCATGCATAAATGTTATACAAGAGAAAAAAAAAACTAACAGGGGTCTTTAGAAAAGTGAAGCAGCAAGTTAAATGGACATAAATGGATTTGTGGGAATAATACATGCATAATAATGTTCTGGCGGAGGAGTGAGGTTTAAGGGAGGGCAGGATTTTAGCAATTTTTTGTAATGCTGGACTGGTGATAATAGGCAAGAAAATATATGCGATGTATAATTCTGTATTTAAATGTAAAATGTTAAAATGCTTTTGTTTTTTGTGTATGTATGTACATATGTCTGCCTATGTCTTAAGTGATAAATTTGATAAAGGTGCTACAAAAAGATTACCCTTTCAAAAAATGAGGTGGGTGGAGGGAGAGAGTAGCTACTGCAGCAGTGATCATTTAAACACATCTACTGTTCTGGTAAGTTTAACTTCTGCAGCTGCACTATATTTATCATATTTATCACTGCTGCAGTAGCCCAAGATGTATGGGTAGATTAACGTAGCTAACTACATTTGGGAGGTGGAAGGAGATGAGTCCAGGAGCCCCTGGAAAATGGTCCTAGCAAAGTTTGATCTTGACCTAGAGAAGGAATCAAGCTTACGGTGCTTAGTAAAAGTATGTACAGTGAACCAAGTAGCGGCTTCTAAAATACTTCTAGAATCCAACCCTTTTCAAAAGGCCATAGATAATGCCAGTGGGCCTTGACCCTGCCTGAAATAGTTTTGTTATGGTGAGTTTAACAAAAAGCAATACGCTTAGATAACCATTTGCCAATAGTCTGTTTTGACACAGGTTGTCCCTTCTTACCTTCACAAGAAATGAACAATTTATTCAAAGATCTGAAAGATTTGGTTCTGAAAAAAGATACTACCACAGTTGTCTGTGGTCATCTGACATACGGCTCATCCTCTCGCCCTCATTTTGAGGCTCAGAAAGGAAAATGGGGAGATGAATACATTGGCCTGAAGTAAACTCCAATACTATTTTAGACATAAAAGCAGGATTAATTCCCAAAGAAACCCTGTCCCTGTGGAAAATGAGAGCTTGCAACACGGACACCCTTTCTTGCAGCGGTCAGATCAATCAGTAAAACTGTTTTTCATGTTAAGAACCTCAACTCAGCTAGAGTAGCTTGTTCAAATGCAACAACTGTTAGCTTCTCTAATACAAAATTAAGATCCTAAGCAGGGGCCACTGGTATTCATGGACACGTCTTATGTAAAACCTCTTTCAAGAAAACATTCTGACATGACACTGCATTGAAAGAGGAGGATCCATGGGCACACGTGCTAAAATGGACAATAAATTAACCTTGATACTGGAATAAGAAAGACCACAGCCTGATAACTCATACAAATGTAAAACCAGAGAATACCTAATCCTGAATGAGTGCTGGTTATGTTGTTGGCACCAATTAAAAAAACTTCTATCTGTTAATGTATGATCTTCTAGTAACAGGCTTTCTTGATTCCATTAGTATCTGCTGCTCATCCTCAGTAAACAGGTGCCAGAAGGAATTAGCAGCCTATCATCCAGACAGTCAACTGAAGTTGATTAATGTCAGGTTGTATCAAACACCCCGTTCTTCAGTGAATAGATCAAGTTTGTGAAGAAGCTTGTGGTTATTGGCCCTGCCCATTTCCAAAAGAAGTGAGAACCACGGTTGCCTGGCCCAGAAGGCAGTCACCATAATGATCTTGGGGGAGTCCATCTGAATCTTCAGAAGTATCCCACATGTTAGTGGAAAGGGTGGAAAAGAATGCCGGAACATTCCTGTCCAAGAAAAGACATTGGTCATCCAGACCTCTTGCAGTCTTGGAAAATAATTTTGCCAGTTGATTGTTCAGAGAGGAGGCAAAGATGTCTACTTAAGGAACTTCCCACAAATGGTATGTAATCTTTGAAGACCCACTGATCTAGTTTCCACTCATGAGGGTGTGCCCTACTCAGCTTGTCTGCCACAAAATTCTGCTCTAAAGGAATGCAAGACTGTGCTGTGAAGCTATAACCCAAGGTAACAAGTCAAGTCTGCAAAGGGGGTATGACCTGCTTCCCCCTTGCTTGCGGTCTTGCCTGTCACCACTTGATGAGGTTCTGGGGACCAAAGATGGTTGAGAGAGTTGCATCTTGATTAGGGCAAGCATCGTCTTGATATTTATGTGCTTGCATCTGTCGATGGTGCCCCACACCTGAACTTTTTTCCCCTCAGCTGTGCCTCAAGCAAAGTCCAAAGCATCTGTGGTGACTGTTCTGGAGCAGGAGGGAGAAGGGGAGACTTGAATTTAAGGACTACTGTTGTCCCCACCAAAAGATTCTCTTCTGACAAACACCAGCACTGGGACTTGAAAGGATAAATGGTGTTGATTTTGGGATCAAACAGATTTCGGGTACCACTGCATTTTTTTCATGTGGGGTCTTGCCACAGGTATCATGAGAAGCACAGATGCCATAAGATCCACAATCCTGAGGTACTCCCTTGCAGAGACCAAAATCTGAGTGGAAAATTTTACTAATAGATCAAAATAGAGAGCTATTTTTCCTGTAGAAGAAAAGCTCTTTGAACTGACATGTCTACTTGACATCCCAGGGACACATTCCTACATGAAGTCAAGAAAGTCTTTTGAATGTTCACTTGAAATTCCATCTTAAGAGATTTCTCACCACAGAGATTCATGAGGGTCTAACTTAACGATGTCGAAAGCCGACAATATCGAAGCTGATAGTGTCTGCACCACATCATCAAAAATGCACAACATTGTGCAAGTAAACGGAAATCTCTGTAGGGGGAGATTTCCATTTATCTCAATGTAGTGAGGTCTCAGAGTTGGAATATTTAAGTAGGGGGGTGTGGGAGGTGCAGGGGGCTTGCCCCCCCTGCCTACGCTAGTTAAGTTTTTATTTTTGTTTCCTTTTTGTTTTTTAAGCATTATTCAATGTTTTACTACATCGATCACTAGAGGTCGACCTTTAGTGATTCGATGCAGTAAGACTTCGATAACGTGACACAGACGCGATTCATGACACTTTGAAAAAGACTCTACAAAGATAAGAAAGTTGTTTAAATATGGAAAAACGTGGAAGCCCTGTAACCTGCAGTGAACTACAACTGGAGCTAAACATTTTGTTAACACTTTTGGTGCAATGGATAGTCCAAGCAGGTATGGCAGAGAAATAATGTGATTCAGATGTACAAAACCAACATATGAAGTCTAGATAAATAGTAATGGGAGATAGCATCTTTTAAATCTAGCTGTCCCAAGAAACTTAAAAGAGGAAGACTGATGTGGAGTGACATCATTTGGAGTTAGTGCACTATCACAAACGGGTTTAGAAAGGATCGATCCAGGACTGGTCTCCAAGCCTTTTCTTTATTAGGCACTAGGAACATCTATGAATAAATACTCTTCCCCAGCTTGGAAAGAGGAACCGGTGCTATCACTCTTTGGGACAGAATGTGATGAAGAACAAGTGTGTGTGTGGGGGGGTCCATCTGGAGGATTAGAAATTTCCTCCCACTGCCATCTGTAACCTTGATGAATTACCATCAGAATCCATCTGTTGCCAAAGAGAAAAAAAAGAGATTCTGACTTTCTGGAAGAAAAAAGGAGCCATGGTAGGAAGGAGTGACAAGGTCGAACACTCAATCAGACTTGGACAGTCCTTGGATTGTGGGGGGTTTGAAACTTATTTATGGAACCTCCCTTGCCTTTTCTTTAACTTGCGTTTACCTGAATTTTTTAAACTGTTTATTATGTTTTGTTTTTCAAAACTGGAAGACAAGGTAGAGAATCCCTTGGCCAATGTGGAAAAGGAGGGCTGAAAATTTTTAGAGGTTCGCTGGATCAGCTTGCCCCTTTCATCACACTTCTTGATCACCTCTGCAGTAGAAGGGCAAAACACAATCATGGTCTAAGCAGAATTTCTCATTATCATCATCTGGGAGGTTCTGAGAATGCAGCCAAGCAAACCTCCTCAAAACAGTACCAGTGGACATAGCCCTGGAAGAGGTACAATGACAGTCGCACACATTGTGGAAATGAGTAGTGACTGTGCAGTAGATGAAATTAAGTACTTAAAGCAGATTTTTCCTCACAATAAAACTGCAGATAAAACATTCCTCACACTTTCACAATTTGTTAGAACATACGAGCATGACAATTCAAAATTCTGAAAAATCGAAGTCGCAGAAGTATACACTTTTTTCATGTGCCCATCAATACTTTTTTTTTCCTTATCAGAAAGAACAGGATTGGAAATAACTAAATGCTTAAAAAAAGCAATGGTGCCAACTAAGCTATTGCTGCTGGGTCAGGTTTGGTCTAAAGAACTTTATATATCTTATCTGCCTTTTTAGGGGCAGCTGGTTGACTATCAGGAAAACTGCAGCTAGCAACATATACATCCTCTAATGCAAACAGGACAGAAAGAATGGCTTTAAGTTCTGAAAAATCCTTTGGTGACAATTTGTACTATTTTCTGAGCAACTGAGAAACCTCAGTGTTCTCACACTGAAAACACTGCCACATTTTTGCAACAGTTCGACAAAATCTACTTTACAAGGATCAATACCCTGAATTAAATATTGAGCCAGACCCAGTAAACTACTCCAATCTAAAGAAATTTGAGGACAAGTAGATACATGCCTGGTTTTCCGTTTCTTTGTGAAAGAAAAAATAGGACTAACCATGTTACTAATGGCAGCAGCTGCTTCCCTAGGTATGAGTTCAGCATTCTGACTAAACAGGGAAATCTTGCCTGTTTCCCTCTACCAGGATTGACAAGACAGGCTCTCCCCTGCCCACTGAAGGAACCACAAAAGCCACAAAAAACATGGCTAACTCCTGGTCCGTTGTGGCTGTAGGTGCTACACTAGCGGGATCTGGGGTAAAATGTGTGTAGTTTGAGGTACAACAAATGGCCACAGCAGACTCACCCCCACCTGTGGCTGAGGCAAATTGCTATCCTGCTGTGGTGGCAAAGGCTGCTTGCTTATCTTTTTCTTTTTGTGGCTGGAAGCAGAACCGACTATGGGACCAGTAGTATGTTTCATTTTCAAGCCGAAAATGCTGCCTCTTTCCCAGGGAAAAAAAAATTCCACAGAAAAAATGTTTCCAGTTACTTTACACTACTTTTAAATGGACAGAAAAAACAAGTGCTCCATTTACAAGTACATTACAGTCACAAAACAGTTTGTTAAAACACAAACCTGCTAGCTTTAAAATGTTTCCCGAAGAGGAAAGTAATAAAATGACAAAATTAAGAAAATGGAAGTTTTTTCCCCAAAAGGGAATTTATCTGCCCTGCAAAGAAAAGCACAAGCTGCTCATCGATCCTCAGAAGCCTAACAGAAGTATAGACTTTGGCGGCAGTGGAGCTCTTTAGGGCTTTGTGCCCAAACTTGTCTTTTAGTCAGCTCAGTACAAACTGCCTGACAGTTTGAGTGCATAGAAGCTTTGGAAGCTGGTTGCCTGTTTTATCCTTAGCAGAATATAACCAATAAAGCTAAGGCTATGAAACATTTACTGTCGCTTCTTAACAATATCTCTTTTCTTTCTACCCTATTTTTAAACTCCATTTTATCTCACTTACTAGCTTTAACTTCTGAAGATACTGTCTTCCACAATAACTTTCAAATTTACACTACCTATTACTTAGATTCTTCTGTTTTAACACGTAGGTGGGAAAGCACCAGTGTAATTTATTATTACCTTGCATTTTTATCTTTTTGTATTGGTGCATGATCTGAAATAGCTGTTGGATCAGTGTTGAGTTTTCAATTAAATGCGAATGTTCCCCTGAAATATCTAGCCTAGTTATTGTACCTTGGAGAATAATGTGTAAATTCTGTCTGAGTTATATTAAATTAAAATATATTTCATACCAAACATTTTCATAAATCTACTCTGTTCTGTTATATTTTTCCTTCTAGATCCCTCTGGCATATCCTCACTATTGTAAATCAAGTTCCAATCCCTGCTGAAAGCTGATTTCACCCAAACATTTCTTAAGCTCCATAACAGCAGTTTTTGATACACTATAAAGACATGCCATCATAATCTTCCCTCCCTTGCCAATAGTTCATTACTACCACAACTCTACCATTATTGTGTTTTTTCCCCACTTCTATCACTACTGGAGGCCTTATAACAATTAGTTTAATTACTCCCTTGTTCTTTGTCCCTGAATTCTGCAGAACATTTGTCCTGAAATCCTTTTTGTCAAATTCACATGCCCACTTCTTTCCAAATGTTTCTCCTGCAGCATTATTTGCACTCTGCATTTCTTAATAAAATTCAATGCCCTTTCCTTTTTGTCTATACTTGTAAGCTCTTTTACGTTCCAAAACAAGAATAGCATAACCATTATGATGAAAAACTGTTCCCACTATTATACGCATCATTTTTTTATTTACATTTCCAACTTTGGAGTTACACACACTCACTAATGTTCGACAGTCTGATCTTTTACACAGTTGTTTCTTTTCATCTCTATCTGAACCTGTCACATCTTTCAAGATTTTTTGTTTTAATGAAAACCCTCAAACAAAAAAACAAAATAGTTTCAAAACACCCCATCCCCTCTAAACATATAACAAACACAAAAAAAAAGAAGTTATGTACTCACCATAACGTTCCATATTTGTTGTCCATCAAGCCATTCATTCTTACAATGATGGGTTCAGAGCCGACCCTCGGCTCTGACTCAGCCGAATACACAGCTGAAAGACTCAAACTTGGCTCATGGCAAGTAGGTATCCCATGATGCAGTGGTGTAACTCCCCAGATCTTGTTTGCTGCTACTACTAAAGAAATTGTAATGGACCACACACACACACACACACACACACACACACACACACACACACACACACACACACACACACACACACACACAAATATATACTATCCCAATGGAATAGGAGAAACAAACTGAAGCAAGGAACTCCTGAAAGGAGTAAGACATCCACCAGGTCCACAAGGAGTTCTTGGATGGGGGAAGGAGGGAGGGTTCGTAAGAATGAACGGCGAGATGGACAACAAACATGGAACGTTACAGTGAGTACATAACTTTTTTGTGTTATGTTGTCCTATCTCACCTTGATTCTTACAATGATGGGACGGCGTCCCTAGCACCTTTTTCCTGAGTGGCTCACGAGAGTACACCTTTAAGCACAGTGGAACCAAAGGAGGCCCTGTCCCTGGAGGCCAAATCCACTTTATAATGCGTGATAAATGTATGAGGTGAGGACTAGCCCAGGTGGCTGCAGCACAAACATTATCCATAGGAATTCTGGCCTGAAAAGCAGAAGACGTAGCTAGTGCTCTTGTGGAATGAGCCTTAACCTTGAATGGTAAATCTCGGTTGTTTGAGGTACAGAAAAAAGGTAATGCAGTTTAAGAGCCATTTGGAAAGGGTAGTTTTAGAAACTGGCCTACCCTTTTTTGCGTCTGAAAAAGATATGAACTGGTCAGATTTTCTGAAATCTTTTGTCCTATGCAAATAGAATCTGAGTTGTCTGTGCACGTCCAGTTGATGTAATTTGTATTCTGCCTTGTTGTTGTGATTAGGGAAAAACACTGGAAGCTCAACAGATTGATTTATGTTAGTTGAAGAAGATACTTCAGGTAAAAAGGATGGATTAGTTCGCAAAGATACTCTATCCTTATGAAATATCAGATATGGCAGTTTGATAGATGGGGATTGCAACTCTGATGCCCTTCTAGCAGATGTTATAGCAACCAGAAAAATAGTCCCTTATGAAATATCAGATATGGCAGTTTGATAGATGGGGCTTGCAACTCTGATGCCCTTCTAGCAGATGTTATAGCAACCAGAAAAATGGTCTTCAAGGAAAGGAACTTGATGTCTGAAGATGTAGAAGGTTCAAAAGGTGGTAACGTTAGATGAGACAGAACAAAATTTAAGTCCCAAGGAGGAAAGGGTTCCTTAAAGGGAGGTCTTAATAAGGAGGCACCCTTCAAGAAGGCTCTACACAACCTGTGTGACATTAAGTTCGAAGTAGGATCACCAATGTGGAAATTGCAGCGAGTTGTACTCTGATGGTTGCTGCAGCTGAACCCTGTTGGAAGAGGTCCGCCAAGAATTCCAAGATAGAGTGAATAGGCGCAGAAAAAGGGTCAATGTTTGTTTTGAGCCCTGAGAGAAAATCTTTTCCATTTGCTAGAATACAGTCTTCTGGTGGAAGCTTTATGAGAGGACATCAAGATATGTTTAACTGTTGGAGTGAAATTCTGAAGCCTGACTAAATTGGGAAGTAGAGCAGCCAAGCTGTCAAGTTGAGGGTGTGTAGAGAGGGATGAAGCGCACCTGACGTGTGTCAGAAGGTCTGGAACTGGGTCCAGAGTCCAAGGTTTCTCCTGAAGATGAGGCCAAAGGAAGGGGAACCAAACTTGACGATGCCAGTAAGGAGCAGTGAGAATCATCCTGCTTCCCAAGGACTGTGCTTTCTGAATAACTCTGGGTATGAGAGGAAACGCTGCACTTGGCATTCATGGGAGTGGCGGAAAGATCGCAGCAAGGCAGACCCCATGTTTGGAAAATCCTTTCTGTTATGTTCTGATTGAGAGACCACTTGTGAGGCATTAGAATTGCTCTGCTCAGCTTGTCTGCTATCACACTGGACTTCCCCAGAATGTGCGTTGCTACTACAAAGTGCTGGAAAGAAACTGCCCATTGCCAAACTCTTAAGGCCTAGCAACAAAGGGGGTAAGATCTGGTTCCCCCCTGCTTGATTATGTACCAAACCACAGACATATTGTCTGACTGTATCACAACTGTCCCTAGAGGGAGAGACTCGTGAAGTGCTTACAATGCAAGAAGCACTGCTCTCATCTCTAGGACATTTATATGCAAGTGAGCCTCGTGTTCTTGCCATATACCTTGGACTGTTCTCCACAGATAATGCCCCCTCCCCACCCTATCTGGGAAGCGTCTGTGGTCACTGTAGCTAAAGGTTGTTGTGGAACACAGGGCCTCCCTATGGTCACATGGTTGGAGTGTATCCACCATCTTAAGTCCTTCTTGCATGATTCCATTATCCTGATAAGGTGAGACATAGGAAGCTCCTGAAGTGACCATTGGGAGAAAAAATGCCATTGAAGGATCCTCATGTGCATTTTGGTAAGGGGAACCAGTGTTATGGTGGAAGCCATTGTCACTAATAATTTCAGAACTATCTTTGCTTTCACCTTGGTCTTGGGAAGAAGATGAAGTATTTGTTGCCGGAGTGCTGAAACACTGTCTGTTGGAAGAAGTGCTATCAAGGAAGTGGTGTCTAGATCTGTGCCTATACATGTAATATGTTGACAGGGCAACAAGGCAGATTTTTGAAAGTTGACTACTACCTAATTGAGTGCAAATTTCCAAGGTCACATCCCTGGCTTGTTGGAGTAGATGCTTGGTGGTGGCAGAGAGCAGCAAGTCGTCTATATAGGGAAACACTCAGAATCCTAGACACCTCAGGTGAACAGTGACTACTGCCATGCATTTGGTGAACACTCTGGGGGCTGTAGTGAGACCAAAGGGCAGAACTCGGAACTGATAATGACTGGCTCCCAGACGGAAGCGTAAATATCTTCTCGATGCCCTGTCCATTTTTATGTGGTAGCAAGCATCCTGAAGGTCTATTGAGCACATCCAATTGTCTTTCCCTAAAAAGTGAAGTATAGACTGCAGTGTCACCATTCGGAACTTTGACTTCTTGACAGATTTGTTTAAATTGCTTAGGTCTAATATGGGTCTCCAGTCCCCTGTTGTTTTTGGCACCAAAAAGAATCTTGAGTAAGTTCCTAATCCTATTTGGTCTGCGGGGACTTCTTGGATGACTCTCTTGTGCAGCAACATTTGGATTTCTATAGTTGCTTGCTCCCTTAGATTGGGTGGAACATCTGGGATTGTTCTGGTCTGTGGGACAGAACAGGAAAAGGGAATGGAATATCCTCTGGATATTATTCTTAGTACCCACTTGTCTCTTGTGAAGTTTGCCAGGCTTCTGGGTACATAGATAAATGTCCCCCGACTGCCTCCAGAGCAGAGCAGTCGGGCCTCCTATCAGGAGCACTGACAGGGGCGTACACAAAAGGAATCTGGTTTTGCAGGGCCCCCCTCTGCCTCTAGGGTGGCATCTACCATTGTTACCTCCCCCTCTGCCCCTGGGGAATGATTCATCCCGTGCATCCTGGAAAACTCTCTGGAATCTTCTGAACCACATTTTCCCACTCTTCTGACCTTTAGGATAAGGTCTTGAAGGTACGGAAAAAAGTACTCCAATGGTGGAGAGAGTTTTTCCTTCCTGCTCGCATTGGGTGAAAGTGTCTTACTTTGGGTCAAAAGAGAGAGGAACCATCAAAAGGGGCATTAGTAAAGGTAGATTTAAAGGGCTCCGCAAAATTGCAAATGCGCATCCAGGAGCGTCTCCTATGGGAAACTCCGGAACCCACTGCCCTGCTCACCCCATCAGCTACGCAAGAGATCAGCCTCATGGAGGAGTTGACGATGGAATTTAAGGTGGATAGCTGGGAGGCCGCCTTCTCATTCACCCCCAAAGCCAATGTACCTTTTAGAGTACCTCCTATTACTTTCAGGAGATCTCTCTGTAGCCTTGTGAAGTGGGTGAGGTAGTTCAGCAATTGAAGTGTAAAGGTCACTGACGAAAAGACATGGTTCCTGCATCTGTCCATCATTCGAGAGTCTTTGTTCAGTGGATGGACAGATGAGGATGTCTCTGAAAGTTCCTTCTTGGTGGCTGCTGCCACCACCACAGTATCTACAGTTACCCCCCTTAGTGAGGAAATCCTTTCCGGAAGGAGCTGATAAGAATTTGTTTGGCCTCCGAGGGACTGGTTCCATTGTGTCAGGTGACTCCCACGCCTTTCGACTGACCAAGTCCATTAGGTCGTAAAAAAGCGGAGACACCCAGGAGGCTGAAGGTTGCGATCCGAAAGCCTTCAGGTACAAGAATCCTCATCAGAAGGGATGGAGGCCTGCCAGCTGCCTCTCTGCTGCAGTATCTCTAGAATATCTGTAATTGAGATATCAGAGGATGACTGTGGGGACCTTTCTAACTCCTCAAGGTCAGTGTATGAAGTGACAGACTCATCTGGAGAGTCTACGTGTTTCCTTTTGCAAGTTCTCTTCCGAGGGGGCTCCTCAGAAGGGTATTCTGGGGAGGCCTCAGAAGACAAGGGTTCGCCCAATGAGGGATCCTGAGAGTCTGGATCTCTGCTGTCCTGTGGAATGGGTGGTGCCAAGACAGTAGCCGGTGCCTTAGTGGGATGAGTGCTGGTATCCTTTTGTGGAACTGTAGGGGCAGACAGCACACATCAGCTCAAACGCAGATTCCACTGGGTCCAAAGACTCCCCCGGCTACAAGGAGACAGACGAAGCCACCAGACCCAGCCACACCGGCCCCAAGGCCAATGTAGGAGCCGAGCTCACCCTGGCTGACGCACCAAGGGGTAGGCTCGGCAACAAAGAAGATCGGGGTTGAAAATCCCCCTCGGGGCCAACCGGGGAATGCTGGCTCCCAGACTCTCCGGATGGCACCAAGAATGTTAGAGAAGTCAGCTCCGTCATCACCGAAGGGGGTCTCAGAATCAACGGATCCACAAAAAATGGCACCAAGCACTACGGCTCCAAAGGTCCAGCTTGTCTCGGAGGAGGAACAACAGAGGGTGCAATGGATATAGTAAGCTCCGGGACCAGTTGAGTTGGAGCCAAAAATTTGGATAGCACCGGCGATTTCAAGAGTCTGTGCACCACCCATTCCACATCATCGTCAGATAAGCTCCTGATGGACCTGAAGGATAGGGAAGAAGAACGAGACCTGTGCAAAATGGGAGATCTCAGTGTAGGGGAGACCGGTGAAATCTCCACAGACCAGCTCCAAGAAGAGGTATCTTGTGGCTCCGAAGACTTTGGAGCTGAAGAACCAGGCTTGTCAATCAAAATAATCTCCGATGGTTCAGAAGACTGTGGAACCAAGGAGGGAGTAGCCTTGGATATTTTAGGTAACTTAACTGGAGGCTCCGAATGAGCTGATGCAGTAGGAGATTGTCCATTTTGTGGTTTGTCCTTTTTTGAAGAAGGAGAAAAGGAGGAGGAAGAAGTGTAAATAGCTTCCTCAAAAGTTGGCTTTAACAGCTCCATAAGGATCAATTTGTTTCTCTTTTCTTGTAAAACCCTGGCACTGAAGGAATGACAGAATGTACAATCCTCTTGCAAATGAATAGCTCCAAGGCAATAAACACAGATGACATGACAGTCAGTAATAGACATCTTTTGGAAACATTTTTGGCATTTCTTGAAGCCCGAAGGCTTACGGTCCCTCTCCTTTGGGTCGTTGGACATGATATATGACAAAAGACCACAACCTAGCACAGAAATTCTAATACTGAAAAACTACTGATATGTAACAAACTACTGATATATAACAAATTACAACAGGAAATACTGAGCAGACAATTAGACAAGGGAAGCTAATAGGGCCTCTAACTAAAATGGCCCTAAATCCCAGAACAACACACCAACTACAAGCCCTCTAACTAAAACGGGCGAAGAGCTCTCTAACTTAAACGAGCTACTATCAAGCTATATGAAACAACACAACAAAACCACAAGGGATACAGCAAGGTCTATGAAAACGATGGCCAAAAGCAGCACCAAATAGGAAAATTACCTATAAATATATAGTTATACTAACTCAAAGGCTAACTATGCAACTACAACGCTAGAATAAAACACCCACTATTATATATAAAGAGAAAAAGGGTCTTATGAATGTAAGTAGAAAAAAATCACAACTTGGACACGGCCAAGAAGAGCACATCCAACCTCGTAAAGCGGCAAACGAGATCTGGGGAGTTACACCATTGTATTATGGGATACCTACTTGCCACAGGCCCTTCAAAGAGGAGAGGACCAGCTTTCTCTTCAAAATGTAACCGATCTGCTGTAAGGCAGGATGTATGATGAGCTCCCCCACAAATAAAAGGGCATCCAGGACCTTGTTCAGTGCTTTTCTTTAAGGAAGGAGAAAGTACAGTTTTGTACTTACCATAAATGTAGATGTTCGAGTGTATACACTGCTGCAGTCATTACACTTGGGTTATATCCTGCTGTCACCAGAGTTTCAAAGTCTTGGTCCGGCGTCGGTTGCTGTCGCTTCTTCCCTGACGTCAGTGCGCCAGGGGTATATAAGATGCAGCCAACGTCATTTTCTTCAGTTTTTCTTGCCCCAGATGTCAGGTGCCCCCAAAAAGGTAGGCAATGTAAATTGCTAATAAAACATACATAAGAAAAGTAATCAAAAACTTTCAGTTACCAGCAAATACTCCCCATAGGTAGCAAAGGGTAGAAGGCTTAGGTAAGTACAAGCAAGTAAGAGGGGAAGGAGGGAGGGTAACCTAGACTGCAGCAGTGTATACAGTCGAACATCTACATTTATGGTAGGTACAAAACTGTACTATGTTCATTGTGTTACACTGCTGCAGTCATTACACTAGGGTAGAATCCCAAAGCTGAGGTAGGGTGGCTGGTTCTATAAGGCATTAGGGATGGCTATAAGACCCTGCAGCACTGCAGTGGCAAAACCAGCTCTGGATTTAGAGTAAAGAGGCAGATGGCAATGCTTGGTGAAGGTATGTACAGAACTCCAAGTTGCTTCTTCCAAAATGTCCGTGGTAGGTACTCCTCTGAGGTAGGCAGTTGAAGTGGCTGTTGCCCTGGTGGAATGAGACCTAATGCTGTTAGGTACAGTTTTCCCATGGTGTGTATAGCAGAAATGTATACAGTGCCCTATCCATTTTGAAATGGCTTTTCCCTGTGCTCCTGCAGCCTATTCCTCAAACAATTGTTCAGTTTTCCTGAAAGCTTTCATTTTTTCCAAGTAGAAGCGTAACTGCCTGTGTATGTCCAAGGAATGCAGAAGTCTCTCCCCTTTATTCTGTGGATTTGGATAAAAGGTTGGCAAGTGAATAGTTTGGTTTAGAGCCACACTCAATACCACCTTTGGCATAAAAGTAGGCTTTGTTCTTAAAGACACCCTAATCTTGGTGGAAAATGATGAAAGGTTCCACTGCCATTAGTGCCTGTAATTCTGAAACTCTTTGTGCTGAGGTTATTGCCAGGAGTAGAGCAGTTTTCCAAGAGACATATTTTAAGTCTGCTGAGTTAGCTGGCTCAAAAGGAGGTAAAGTTAATTTTTCCAAGACAAAGTTGAGGTCCCATGTTGGAGTTGGTGCTCTACGGGGCGGTGTTATGTTTTTAGCCCCTCTGAGGAACTGTTTTAGCAAAGGATTAGAAAAAATTGGTGGGTCCGTCTTGTAATGAGCCGAGATGGCAGAGGCGTGGATCTTAATGGATGAAAAGGAGAGGCCTTTGTCCAGCATCTCAGTTAAGTATTGTAGCATCTGAGGAATATTTGGGACAAGAGGGTCAAGGCTGTGAGCCTGGTTCCAGGCACAGAATCTCTTCCATTTATCCGAATAGGCTTTCCTGGTGCTAGGCCTTCTGGCCTCCAGAATGACATCCATAACAGCTTTGGAGAGAGGCATTGCTTGCTTGACTAAGGAATCTGCCATGCAGCCAGGTTTAAAGTCTTGAGCTGGCTCTGAAGTATCTGATTGTTTTGCTGAGTCAGAAGATGTGGGATTTGAGGCAAAATCCATGGTGGACCTTGTGTTAAGTTCTTAAGATTGGGTACCAGTGCTGGCGTGGCCAGTCTGGGGCAATCAGGATCATCTTTAGCTTTTCTTGCCTGGCTTTTATAAGTACCTTTGAAAGGAGAGGTAGTGGTGGGAAAGCATATACTTGTAGGTTTTTTCAGCTGAAAGAGAGGGCATCCACTTTCCATGCTTGTGGGTGGTAAGTCCTTGTGCAGAATTTCTGTAGCTGGCAATTCATTGGGGATGCAAACAGATATATGTCCGGGCTCCACCATTTTTGTGTTATCATTCTGAAGATTTGTGGATGTAATTTCCACTTGTGTGGATCCATGATGTTTCTGCTTAAGTCGTCTGCCAGTGTGTTTTTCTCTCCTGGCAGGAATTGTGCTTGCAGATGAACTTGATAGGTTAGAGCTGTGTTCCACAAGGTCATGGCTTGTCTGCAGAGGGGATATGAATGAGTGCCCCCTTGCTTGTTTATGTACCACATAACTGTGGTGTTGTCTGTCTTTAGTAGTAGTTGTCCTGGATGCAGAAGGTCCTTGAAAGCTATAAGGGCATTTTGTACAGCTAGCATCTCTTTTTGATTGATGTGAAGATGCCTTTGTTCTGCGGGCCACATGCCCTGAATACATTTTCCTGCCATGTGTGCTCTCCAGACGTAATCTGAAGCATCTGGTGTCAGTGTTTCCCTGGCTGTGGGTTGAGTGAAAGGCTGTCCCTTGTTGAGGTGACAGGCTTGAGCCCACCATCGAAACTCCTGTTGAAGGCAAAGAATAAGTGGTATTACTGTTTCCAAACTGTGACAGTGTTGAGACCAGACACTCTTTAGGTACCATTGTAATTTCCTCATATGCTGTCTGGCATATGGAATTAGTAGTATGCAAGATGCCATGTAACCCAAGGCCTGCAGAATTTTTCTTGCAGGGAGTTGGGTCTTTGTTGCCATCAATTGGAAATATTGAGTCAGTTGTCCTTGCTTGTCTGGCGTGAGATAAGCCATCTGGTCAGTTGTATTTAAACTGGCACCCAGGAATATTATCTCTTGTGAGGGCACTAGTTTTGGCTTCTTTTCGTTTACTGTGTACCCTAGGCAAATTAGCAATCTTTTTACAAACGCCAGATGCTTTGCAATGTCTTTGCTCTCTGCTTGAATAAGGCAGTCGTCCAAGTATGGGTAAATTTGAATTCCTTTTTGTCTGCAAAATGCAATTACTGGTGCCAGGCATTTTGCAAAGACCCTGGGTGCAGTAGATAAGCCAAAGGGCAGTGCAGAGAATTGGTAATGCATTAAACCAGCTAAGAATCTGAGGTATCTTCTCCAATTTTGTCTGATAGGGACATGCAGGTATGCCTCCTTGAGGTCCAAAGTTACGATCCAAGCTTTCTTGCCAGCATGGGAAGAAGCTGCTGTAGTGTCAACATTTTGAATTTTGGAACGTCCAGGTAAGTATTTAGAGAAGAAAGATCCAGAATGGGCCTCCAAGCTTTGTCCTTTCTGGGAACCAGAAAGAGTCTTGAGTAGAAACCTTGTCCTTGCTCCTGTGTTGGTACCTTTTGAATTGCTCTCATGTCCATGAGTGCTGTGATTTGTCTTTGAGCCTCTGCCCCTTGATTTGGTGGCTGATCTGGCATTCCTTTTAACCTTGACAGAGTGTGAAAGTGGAACCTGTAACCTTGAGATACAATGTTGAGAACCCATTTGTCTTTGGTGATCATATGCCAATTGTGACAGAAAAGTGCCAGTTTTCCCCCCAAGTGGGCTGCCAAGAGAGAAGTGTTTGGCAGCTGTAGTGGGAAGTCATTGGGGCTGTTTTTTATAAGGTTGAGGCCTGTCTTCCCCTTCTTTCTGGGTTGAAGCACCCCATTGTAGAGGCCTGTAAGGACCTTGTGGTTGACCTCTGCCTCTTGGACGTCTGTATCTGCCCCTTTGAGGTCTATCTGTAACTGGAAAGGACCAATTCTTTGTTGGCCAATTTCTGCTAAATCGAGGAGGCTGAACCTGTAAGAAATCCTTCACCGTTTGCATAGATTTTACCTTATCCTCCATTTTCTTTAATACCTCTTCTGCCTTAACTCCAAATAAAACATTCTGCTGCAAAGGGGCATCCAATAATTTTGCCTTAACATGATCTGGTAAAGTCTGCTCTTTTAACCAAGCATATCTTCTAATGACAGACCCTGTAACTGCTGCTCTACAGGAGGCCTCTAATGAATCAAAGCCACATTGCAAAGTATGTTTTCCCACTTGTCCAGCTGCATGCAATAAATCCTGCATTTCCTTATAGTTAGGAGGATCTGAATTTGGAAGCATTTTTTGTTTCAACTGAGACATCAAATATTGCTGATATTTAAGCATGTGAAACTGGCAATTTAAGGCCCTCATTGCTAAAGTTGCAGATGTATATACTTTCTTCCCCCATCTGTCTAATGCTCTGGAATCTCCGTCAGAGGGGACTGGATTTTTTGCTATAGAGGCCTTCACCCCTTTGGGACCCTGGGAAATAGTTTCAGGGTCGGCAACAGGGCTTTTATAAACAAATTTATGAGAGTCAGGGACTCTGTAGTATCTGTCTGGCTTAACTGGAGCAGGAGGTAAGGAGTCAGGATTTAAACTGGATTCAGAATACACATCATCCACAATATCTAACACTGGCGGAATTGCAAGGGGTCTGTGTTGAGGTAAAAAAAGAAAATCTCTTGAGCCTTTTCTTGGATTCTGAATAATCCTGGCCCTCCCAATGGAAAAGCTCCCTCATGGTATGTAAGGTTTCCGCAAAGGGGTAGTCCTCTGGTGGAGAGGCTGAAGGAATTGATACCTCAACATCAAAATCCTCATAAGGGGGCAAAGAGTATAGTACAGTTTTGTACCTACCATAAATGTAGATGTTCGAGTGCTAATATAGCTGCAGTCATAACAGAAGGGTTATCCTGCCGTCTGGCGGGTCCTCGGTCGGCCAAATTCCAAAGTCTAGGTCCGGCGTCAGTTGTCGTCGCCTCCTCCTGACGTCAGTGCGGCAGGGGTATAAAAGAACCAGCCAACGCCATTTTCTTCAGTTTTTCTTGCCCCAGATGTCAGGTGCCCCCAGAAGGAAGGCAAAACATAAATTTATGTAATAATGCAATCTAACATAATCAAAAAACAGTAGTTGCAAGAAAATACACCATAAATGAATACCCCAATCAGGTTGTATGAGGAGGTGTTTGTCATTAGACCTGTCCCAAGAGGGGAAGGAGGGAGGGAAACCTGGACTGCAGCTGTATTAGCACTCGAACATCTACATTTATGGTAGGTACAAAACTGTACTATGTTCATCGTGCATACAGCTGCAGTCATAACAGATGGGTAGAATCCCAAAGCTAAAAAGGGGTGGCAGGCACTAAGTGGAACTAGGAGGAGCAAGGATGCCCTGCAAGACTGCTGTGGCAAAGCCCACTCTAGATTTAGAGTAAAGTGGTAGGTGATAATGTTTGGAGAAAGTATGCACAGAACTCCAAGTGGCTGCTTCCAAAATATCCTTGGTAGGAACCCCCCTGAGGAAAGCTGCAGAGGTAGCTGTGGCCCTTGTGGAGTGAGATCTGATGCTTGTAGGTACAGTCTTACCATGAAATGAATAACAAAAGCATATACAGTGGGCTATCCATTTTGAGATTGTCTGTTTGGAAATAGCCTTTCTTTGAGCATCTGTAGCATAGGACACAGAGTTGCTCTGATTTTCTGAATGGCTTTGTCCTGTCCAAATAATAATGAAGCTGTCTGTGAACGTCCAAGGAATGTAGTAGTCTCTCCCCTTTGTTTTGTGGATTAGGATAAAAAGTAGGTAAGTGGATAGCTTGATTCAAGGCTACACTGGATACCACCTTTGGCATAAAGGAAGGGTTGGTTCGTAAGGAAACTCTGTCCTGATGGAAAATGATGAAAGGTTGCACAGCCATGAGGGCTTGTAGTTCCAAAACCCTGCGTGCTAAGGTGATAGCCAGAAGGAAGGCTGTTTTCCATGACAAATATTGTAGTTCTGTTGAAGCAGCTGGCTCAAATGGAGGCAGGGTCAGTTTTTCTAAAATGAAATTGAGGTCCCAAGCAGGTACTGGTTGCTTCCTTGGGGGTTTTATATTCTTAGCCCCTCTGAGGAACTGTCTTAAGAGCGGATGAGAGAATAAAGGAGGATCAGTGTTGTATTGTGCAGAAATGGCTGAAGCATGGATTTTGATGGAGGAGAATGAAAGCCCACTGTTTAGCATCTCAGCTAGGTACTGTAATATTTGAGGTAAATTCAGTATTCCAGGATTCTGTCCCTTTTTCTGATTCCAGGCACAAAACCGTTTCCATTTGGTGGAGTAGGCTTTTCTAGTAGAAGGCCTTCTGGCCTCCAAAATGACATCCTGCACCTCCTTGGAGAGGAGGGTCTGTTGGGAAATCAAGGAATCTTCCATGCGGCTAGATTGAGTGTTTTCAGCTGACTGTGAAGAATTTTGAAGTTGTGCTGGGTCAACAGAAGAGGCATTAGAGGCAGGATCCATGGTGGGGAATGCGTCAGACTCCTCAGGAGTGGGTACCAGTGTTGTCTTGGCCAGTCTGGAGCAATGAGAATCATCTTTGGTCTGTCTGCTCTGGCTTTTAATAGAACTTTGGGCAGCAGAGGAAGAGGTGGAAAGGCATAAACTGTCAATGTTGTCCAACTGAAAGACAGTGCGTCCACTTTCCAGGCCTGTGGATGATAGGTCCTTGAGCAGAATTTTTTCAATTGGTAATTTCTGTGGGTAGCAAAGAGATCTATGTCTGGCCTTCCCCATGCTTGAATTATCTTTGCAAAAACTTGAGGATGCAACTTCCATTAGTGTGGATCTGTCATATTTCTGCTTAGGTTGTCTGCCAGCGTGTTTTCCTTGCCTGGCAGGAATTGTGCTTGAAGATGGATTCATAATTCCAGAGCCGTGTTCCAAAGAGACATGGCTAGCCTGCACAGGGGATATGAATGGGTTCCTCCCTGTTTGTTTATGTACCACATCACTGTGGTGTTGTCTGTTCTTATCAATAGCTGGCCTGGATGCAGTAGGTCTTTGAAGGCCATAATAGCATTTTTTACTGCTAGCATTTCCTTTTGATTGATGTGTAGGTGTTTTTCTTTTTGGGACCATTTGCCCTGAATGCACTGATCTGTCATGTGCGCCCCCCAGGTGTAGTCCAAGGCGTCTGTTGTGATGATTTGATCTGCTTGAGGCATGCAGAATGGGAGACCTATGTTTCTTTGGCATGCTTAAGCCCACCACAGAAATTCCTTTTGGAGACATGGAATGAGTGGTATAATTGTTTCCAAACTGTGGCTGTGTTGAGACCATAAGTTTTTTAGGTACCATTGAAGTTTCCTCATATGCAGCTTTGCACATGGGATTAGCAGGATGCAAGATGCCATGAATCCCAGAGCCTGCAGGATTTTCCTTGCAGTCAGCCTGGTGAAGGTTGCCATTTTTCTGAAGTATTGAGATAGTTGCCCTTGTTTCTCTGGCGTGAGGTAGGCCATCTGGGTGTTTGTATTCAAGCTGGCACCCAGGAAAATTATTGCTTGCGAGGGTATTAGTTTTGATTTCTTTTTGTTGACTGTGTATATCCCAGAAAGTTCAACAACTTTATTACAAACGCCAGGTGTTTCACAAGTATGTGCTTGCTGTCCGCTTGGATCAGGCAGTCGTCCAAATATGGGTATATTTGTATCCCTTGAAGTCTGCAGAAGGCAATTACTGATGCCAGGCATTTCGTGAACACTCTGGGCGCAGTAGATAAGCCAAAGGGCAATGCAGAGAATTCATAATGGGTTGAACCTGCAAGAAATCTGAGGTATCTTCTGCAATCTTGTCTGACAGGGACATGCAGGTATGCCTCCTTGAGGTCCAATGTTACCAGCCAAGACTCCTTGCCCTGCATGGGAAGAAGCTGCTGTAATGTGAGCATCTTGAATTTTGGTGCGAGTAAATATGTGTTTAGGATGGATAGGTCCAAAATAGGTCGCCAATCTTTGTCCTTCCTTGGTACCAGGAATAGTCTGGAATAAAAACCTTGACCCTGTTCTTGTGCAGGTACCTCTTGAATAGCTTTCATGTCCACGAGATCTGAAATTTGTTTTTGTGCCTCTGCCCTTTGATTTTGTGGCAGGTTTGGCATGCCTCACATTTTTGGAAGGGTGTGAAAGTGAAATCTGTAGCCTCTGTCTATAATGTCCAGGATCCATTTGTCTTTTGTGACAATACTGCAATTTTTCGAAAATAATGCCAGTTTTCCGCCTAAAGGTGCTGCCATTAGAGCTTCGCTTGGCATGCAAAGGGGAAAGTCATTGTGTCTGCTTTCTGAATGGCTGTGATCTATCCTCTCCACCTCTTGGTGTAGGTGCTTGCCACTGTCTGCCTCTAAATGATCCTTGAGATTGTCCTCTACCCCTCGGGTGCCTGTATCTACCTCTTTGAGGTCTGTCCAAGGCTGGAAAGGACCAATTTTTTGAAGGCCAGTTTCTACTGAAACGTGGAGGTTGTACCTGTAGGAAATCTTTCACTGTTTGCATTGATCTTGCCTTTTCCTCCATTTTCTTTAATACCTCCTCAGCTTTAACACCAAACAATACATCTTTTTGAAGAGGTGCATCTAGTAATTTAGCTTTAACATGATCTGGTAAGGTTTGCTCTTTGAGCCAAGCATGTCTACGTATGACAGACCCTGTAACAGCAGCTCTACATGAGGCCTCTAAAGCATCAAAGCCACATTGCAAGGTATGTTTACCCACTTGCTCTGCACTATGCAACAAATCCTGCAACTCCTTCAAGTCTGGTTGTTCTGGTTGTGACATTCTGCTTTTCAACTGAGATAACAAAAACTGTTGATACTTTAACATATGGAACCGACAGTTTAATGCCCTCATGGTTAAAGTGGCCAAGGTGTATACCTTTTCCCCCCACCTTTCTAAAGCTCTGGAGTCTCTCTCTGAAGGTAATGGATTTTTGGCAGTAGAGGCCTTAATTCCCTTGGGACCCTGTGAAATAGTTTCTGGGTCAGCAGCATGGCTTTTGTAAAGGAATTGTTGTGAATCAGGAACCCGGTAATACCGGTCAGGCTTAACGGGAGCTGGTGGTAAAGAATCTGGGTTAAGGCTGGCCTCTGAATACACATCATCTAGTATGTCTAAGACAGGAGGGATAGCCAGAGGCCTGTGCTGAGGGAGCAAGAGAAAATCCCTGAGCCTTTTCTTGGAGTCTGAGTAATCTTGGCCTTCTCAGTGGAAGTGTTCCCTCAAGGTATGCAAGGTTTCCCCAAAAGAATAGTCCTCAGGGGGGGGAGATAGAGGGAATGGACTCCTCCGCATCAGAATCTTCAAAAGGGGGGTAAGAATATTCCTGGTCTTCAGAATGTTCTGAGGTAATGGAGGCCTGGTCCGAGGAAGGGTAGTCTTCCTCCAATCTGGGCTTTTTGTCCGATGGGGGTTGAGAACCCCTGATAAGAGTAATCAAATCCTCAGCCATTTTGAGCATCTGTTTTTTAGGCATGGGGCCTTGAGAGGGGCTCTGTGGAGCTTGTTTTTTAGTTTTCATGGCTGTTTTAGATTTTGTGAAAGCCTTAATGGAAAAAGAAGAAGGCCTAAAAACACCTTGAGAGGAGGCAGGCCTGCCTAAACTCAGTTTCCCCGCCAAGACTGGCGTCGGTATCTGTAGTCTGGGTGGGGGCCGAGGAGCCTGCGACCTCGGGCACAGAAGACACTGCTAATGAAGTGTCATCAGTACTCAGGGGCTGCGTAGGCACCTCGCTGAGAACCAGAGCACCCGTAGCCGGCTTTAGCGTGGTGTCGGTAGAGGTCGCGGACCTCGTATGTCGGTCCTTATCTTTGCGTCTTTTACTCAAAACTGGAGTCTGTATATCCGACGACATAATGTAAATAAATTTTCTACCAAAAATGTGTTGGGCGAACTCCGCCCGACGCTTAATAGTGCGTTTGTTGAATCTAGCACAAAAACGACAGGCCGAGACGTCGTGGCCTGGGCCTAAGCAAGGAATGCAGAAGGAATGGAAATCCTTATGCGGTATTTGCTTCCCACATGAAAAGCAATTATTAACTTTGTCTGACATCGGTCTGAGGCAAGAAACGTTTCCCCAACGAGGTACTTAGCTTTCAAGAAGACTTCGATTGAAAAATATTCGTAATCTCAGGAGCTGGCCGACCGGCACTTGCGAACTGCTTCTGCTTCGGGCACCGCGCGGCAAGAAAGACTTAAGAAAATGGCGTCGGCTGGTTCTTTTATACTCCTGCCGCACTGACGTCACGGGGGAGGCGACGACAACCAACGCCGGACCTAGACTTTGGAGTTCGGCCGACCGAGGACCCACCTGACAGCAGGATAACCCTTCTGTTATGACTGCAGCTGTATGCACAATGAACATCCTTAGAAAACAGCTAAAAAACACCAAAACTGATAAAACACAAAAACTGTAAGGGTAAATCCAACGGCTTGAAAATACGGACACCAAAAATTAGCGCTTTCATTCACTTTTATTTCCCTGTGAACTTCTTCAGAAAAGAAGAAGTTCACAAGGAAATAAAAGTGAATGAAAGCGCTAATTTTTGGTGTCCGTATTTTCAAGCCGTTGGATTTACCCTTACAGTTATTGTGTTTTAAAAAGTATCATTGGTCTGAGGATGAATCTGAAGAGATGGACACCTGGTCGGATGAGTCATAGTCTGCATCCTGTCTAGGCCTTTTATCAGGAGGAGGGTGGGACCCCCTGATCAGAGTAATTAAGTCTTCGGCCATTTTGAGCATTTGTTTCTTAGGCATGGATGCCTGTCCTGGTGAATGTTGAAGTTGTTTCTTTGTTTTTAAAGGGGTTTTAGACTTGGCAGAAGATTTAATGGTTAACTGAGTAGGTCTGAAAACACCCTCTGAAGTTGCGGGTTGTTCAGCTACTCCGGATCCCTCTGAAGGGTTAGTCTTGGTAGGCCATAAATCTGGTGTGTCCGAAGGCCCAGCCATCTCCACGTGGGAGTCAAGGCGGCCTGTGGTTCCAAAAAAGCGGTCATCAGGGGCTGCGAAGGCGCCTCGCTGAAAACCGGAGAACAGGCGACTCACCTAGAAGAGGCTTTGTCGTCAGTTTTGGGCCTCGGATGCCTGTCCTTGTCTTTGCGCTTTTTGTGTATTCCGGTCGTCGGTTGTACTGACGGCATGGTGTAATTAAATTTTCTGCCAAAATAATGTTGGGCAAAATCAAACCGACATTTAATAGTGCGCTTGTTAAACCTAGCACAAAACCAACAACCTGTGACATTGTGGTCTGGGCCTAGGCATGGGATACAATAAGAATGGAAATCCTTACGAGGTATTTGCTTCCCACAAGAAATACAATTATTAACTTTTACTGACATCGGTCTGAGGCAAGAAATAATTTCCCCAACAGGGTACTTAGCTTTGCAGAAGACTTCGGTTCTGGATTCGGAATGAAAATCTCAGGAGTTGGCCAACCGGCACTTGCAAACTGCTTTTGCTTTGGGCACCATGCGGCAAGAAAGATTGAAGAAAATGGCGTCGGCTGCATCTTGTATACCCCTGGCGCACTGATGTCAGGGAAGAAGTGACAGCAACCAACGCCGGACCAAGACTTTGGAACTCTGGCCGACTGAGGGACCGCCTCACGGCAGGATAACCCAAGTGTAATGACTGCAGCAGTGTAACACGATGAACATCCTCACACACTCAGTGTTTGATCAAAATTTTTTTGTCACTTAATGCACTCAAAGCTGATTGAACAGTTTTCTAAAGCCACCAAGATGAAAGTGTTTAGGAAACAGAGTTTGTTTTACACTCTACTATAGAAATATTCTGCAGAAAATGTGAGACAGAGTTATGTAGTGCCTTGAATAAAGGTCGACTCAAGAAAGGGTGTTGTAATTTGAGTAAACTTGAAATTAAAGCACTTACTGAACTGCGCAATGATAAGGGGTTGTTTTTTAAACCTGCCGACAAGGAAGCGGCTACTGTTATTATGGATCATCAATACTAGGTTACTTCTATCACCCAGATGTTAGCAGATGTTCAGACTTACGAAGAGAAAGTTGCACAGAGACACTCAAGAGAGTCCGTTTAACTACTGAGGATTTTTTTCGCAGCCATCTGATTACGTTAAAATTGTCTAATTATTTAATGGTTGATTACCCCTTGATTCCAGTAGTTTAGGGGCTACCAAAAATACATAAAGACCCTATTAGACTATCGTTCAGCCTGATGGTCTCAGGCAAGGGTTGGCTCACACAGCCGTTCTCTATATTCATTGAGAAGAATCTGAGACCGGTCTTAGTATTGTAGTATTAAAGGACACTAAGCATTCTCTAGAAGACGTGAATAGTTATGTGAGCACAGGTGATGTGTATACCAGCAGCCTCTTGGTAACTTTAGATGTTGCTTCTTTGTTTATGGCAATCCCCAATTCACAGGGGATAGAGATGGTTAAGGATTTTCTCACGACACAAGGCATGTATGACGGTAGATCCATAGATTTGATATGCCTGTTTTTCGGAAACTGAGCTTGAAAATAATGTCTTTGTTTGAAGGTTATTTTTTCATTCAAAGAGATGGTGTAGCGAAGGGCACTCCCTGTGCCAATATGGTCCTAGCCCAATAGGGGAAAGAGTTTGTGATACAACCCAATAGGTTTATCCCTTACCTTAAGTTTTACTGGAGATTTGTGGAGGACATCTTTTTATTATGGGGTGGCATGAAGGATCAGTTTGTAGATTTACATTCTATCACCTCTTTCTTTAAAGTTCACCTATCAATACTCAAATAAGTACACTGATTTCTTAGATTAGATGTACGTATTTCTAGAAGCCCTGACTTTGGTTTTATCACAAGTTTATATAGAAATCCATATAAGAGGAATGGGTTGCTGCAACATAAGAGCATGCACCCTGGATTTACATACAATAATATTTTAAAGAGTCAAGGCATGCATATTTCACAGCTGAATAATTAAGAGGAAGGATTTCACACAGACCTGAATACTTTAAAGCAGACTTTTTTTAAACAGGGCCTACAAGATTAATGAGGAGGATAGGATGTGTGCTGATATTGTAACTTCTAGGAATAATAAAGCACAACCTTATCTTGAGTGGAAGGACAAACAGGTCTCATGCTGAAGGTGTTAGAACAGACGTGAGATGTCTTAGGTCATGTACGGTTCTCTTAGCTTTGAATTACACTAGTGACATTCGAGCTATTTAGGATATAGTGAGAATGAACTGGCCCATTTTACAAACAGAATCATGTTAAGTACTTGGTAGGTGATAAACCCAACTTTGTTTTTAAAAATAAGAGGTCTCTGAAAAGGCAGCTATGTTATAAAGGTAATGGCCAAGGCATAAAAGACACTAATTAAAGCAGTGGGGATGGCACTTGCAATAGATATAATTTTTGTTTGCTTATCAATATCTCCAGTTTGTTTAAACATCCACAGACAGGAGTTGAATTTAGGTTTAATGTACAAGCTGATTGTCACACTAGAGATGTGGTTTATTTGGCAGACTGCAAAATTTGTTTTATGTTTTTATGTGGGGAAAACAAATCGCTCCTTATTGGAGTGCATAAGGGAACACATGCATTGTTTTACAAATAAAGATTCAAGGGGTGCTGTTGCCAAACATATTTTAGAAGGAGGTGCAGATCATACTTTTAGAGTGATACAGAAAGTAATGAAGAGCGAGTAAAAGGGTGATTTTAGGAATTTTACTGAATGTGAATTACACTGGATTATAAAACTGCAGGCAGATAAGCCTTCTGGATTGAATGGCAGAGTTTTTTTAAAGCCTGCCTAAAGAGGAAAAGATTTGCATAAGTGATTTTAACTTTTTATTGATGCATGATATTTCCCTGGCTAATTCAAATATTTAACAGGTTAGTTGGTAATTGTTTTCTCTATAAAAGTTTTCTGTCTGTTTTGAACATGGTCTGATGAAGCACTTGTAAGAGAATGTGAAAGCACTTAGCAATAAACTTGCTTTGGATATTTTAGTCGTTGGCCATGTTTCTGTGCTACAACATGTTTTCTACTATTGTTTGTGGAGTGAGGAGAGCAGTTAATTCCTAGTGGGGGAGTTATCTGTCTATAACCTTAAAGGAATGTTCAAACAAATCAAGTGTAGCATGCAACAGGGGAAGAAAACTACTTTGCTTGAGAACTGCATATTCTTCTTTAGACATGTATTGATCCACAAAAATCAAGGGACAAAACAATTAGGCTGATGAAACCTGATAAGGTGATGGTCTAGAAATGATGATCCATTTTGGTTATTCTAGCAAGTCAATGGAAATGCCATTGGACACAAATTTGTATGTTATTTAAGAACATCAGAAACACAACGTGTTTTGGAATGACTTGTGGCAAAAAGTTATTTCTTATGATCTTTTTCTGTTTTTTTTTTTTTTTTTTGAACCCATGTGTACCAGTCATTTTTGGTATTCCAAACATGTACAAGTACCTGGTCAGTCATCATTTTAGGCCAATTGTGTTGACTAAGGTCTGAATCAGTTTATGTTGACGGGATACTTAAATGTTTTTTGACAAGCATCAATATATTGTTAGAGATTCACTACATTTTTTTTTACAAAGATAATCTAGTATAACTTTTTTGATCAAATGTTTTTAGTTACAGCAGAAACTGCTAACCTTTATACTAGGATTCAGTGATTTGAGCCTTTCTTAGTTTATGGAAATGGTTAGAATGCAAACAGCTCGAATGATCAGCACATTAGGCGTAGAGTCTTTTACAGAGATCACATTAAAGAATAATTTAGTGTTTTTCAAGGGTGAATACTTTCAACAAATGCATGCTGGTAGCTATGGAAGAATATTCTGCCTCCCTTGTTTCACTTGAAAGAAAGTTACTGTTTGTCGTTTTTGCATTTAAGTTACCTGGCACTTGCTCACTAAAGCAATTATATAAGTCAGCTCTAAAAAATTAAAAGCACTACACCCTCACAAACTCCCCTTGAGTACCTTGTTCCCCATTGGCCCTTTTTTCAATTATAAAGGAATTCCCAATACTATTCTAGCATGTCCAAAGGTCAGTTGTCAATCTCCTCTCCGGTCCGGTTCAGCTGGTGAATATGAGAATCTTGAGGCAATGTTACAACTGCCTCATGTACACAGACAACCCTCTCCTCCTCCCAACAAATTCCAACACATGTGAGAGATGCAACCATATAGCCAAACTGGAGGCTAAGCTCTCTCAACTCAGTACTGGCGTAACCAGTCAGGAGGAGAAGGAAACCACACTCACTACAATTCCAGTCTCACATAGACCTACCACGACAACAAACCAAACACATAAATACACAAAACATACGAGGCTCTAAATAAAAATCTGCCTAAGCAGCAGAGACCTCCAAAGCAGACACCCAAGCAACTGCTACCCCAAAACAAAACACGTGCAACACACAGCTCACAAAGCCAGTGTGCCGAACAGTCACAGCCCTTAAGGCTAAACAACACACCTGATACACTTGTAATAGGTGACTCTATAGTCAGGCACACTGGCGTCCGCTCACCAGGCTGAACAAGGAGAAGGTCACGGTGAGCTGCCTGTCGGGCGCTAGGATCCGCCACATAACACAAGCACTCAGGTCACTCCAAGGCAAGTACAAATATGACTCAGTCATTGTCCATGCTGGTGTGAATGACCTGAGACGTACCTCCCTGGACTACATGAAGAGAGACATAGAGGAGCTCTCTGAGCATGTAGCCCAGGCCGGTGTGACCCTGACCTTGAGTAGCATCTTACCCTCACCAAGAATAATGCCACAATATGAAGACAAGATGATCAATTTCAACAATTGGCTTAAGTGTTGGTGTCATTCAAAGGGGATCCAAGGCCTGTCAGCCTGGGATGACATGCTCGACAAGCCACGATGCTTCGCTAGGGACGGCTTGCACCTGTCACCCTGGGCTTTCGGATATTGGCAAAGGCTCTTGCTACCCCCATAGTGCCTTTTTTAGGCAAGGCTCAAAAGACAAACCCACCTCCATAGGTATCACAAGGGATAAGAAACTAAGAGTAATGCTACTCAACGCCAGAAGTCTAAACCTCAAGATGCACGCACTCAAAACTCTCCTTAGCATGGAGAACATCGATATCTGTGCAGTAACAGAAACCTGGTTCAAGGCTCCCGAGCACCCCAGCACTACCAGGTTATACCTCATACCATGCTTTTCGCCCCAAAACTTGGACCGAACCACAAAGGAGGGGAGTATCAATATTAGTCAAAGATACCCACACCTCCAGGTTGGTGGCACAGCACGAAGCATCAGAGACTATCCATGTGCAACTAACTGTGGGTAAAACTGCCTTCCAGTTTATAGCCTGCTACAGACCACCCTCCCAAACACAGGAACCCCACTTGGCCTTCCTGAGAATACTGGAAAATATGAAGGTCTCTCCAAACACCATTATATTGGGCGACTTCAACTACCCAAACATAGACTGGGAGCATTACTCTAGCTCCAACACCCTAGCCCAAAGGTTCCTAGAATTTATAAACTCAAATGCTATGGAACAACTTGTTACCACTCCAACAAGAGGGAAAACATACTGGACCTGATCATCACCAACATGGGGACACTATGCTCCAGACCAGAAGTGTATCCCTCACTGGTAAGATCAGACCATAAACTAATCTCACTGGATATTCACATCCCGACCCCACCCCCTGCCCAGAAAACCACAGTGAAAAACTTTTTTAAAGCAAATTTAACACGCCTCAAAACCGAGGAAATCCTTCAAAGCCCCGGCCTGTGGAAAATACAGCCCAGACCGCAGAATCCTTTATAAACGCATTCTATGAACACCTTCAGGAATGCATGGATCATGCAATCCCAAATAAAACCAAGATCCAATCCTCCAAAGGCAGGCGTCCTGTCTGGTGGACCCCAGCCATAAACAAACTATACAATAGAAGGAGGAAGCTACTACATGATAGAGCAAAATCCCAAAAAGGGAAGGCATCTCTGATCAGTATTAGCAAAAAACTATGGGCACTCATAAAATCGTCTAAGGCCAGCTTCGAGAGAAAAATTGCACAGGACACTAAGGATAATCACAAGGCTTTCTTTAGTTATGTTAGGAACCTGGGTGGGAATTCCCAGATATGCTCAGAATTAGTCCAAAATTACAAAAAATACACCGAGCCCACAGACATTGCCAACATCCTAGCTGACAGGTTCAGTGCAAACTTCTCCCCCCTCTCCCCACCAAAAGGGCAAATTATCTATCCCAACAGAGTGCTGCCCCCCTGACATCTCAGATGCTCAGGTAAGAGCCGCCCTCTCCAAAGCAAAAAACACAGCATCAATGGGACCAGATGGTGTCCCAGGCTGCGTCCTACATGAACTCCAAGAAGAGCTAAACCCAAACATAAAACTACTGTTCAATCTTAGCCTTACTACAGGATATGTACCCAAAGAGTGGCATACAGCAACACTGTGGTCCCTCTCCACAAAGGTGGTGCCTCAACGGATCCTGGAAACTATTGCTCCATAAGCCTGACTAGCTTGCTCTGCAAAGCTATGGAAAGGATCATCATGGACCTCATAAATAAAGATATTGGGGACCTACAGACACTGGATCCTACCCAGTTTGGCTTTGTTAAGGGCAGATCCTGCCTCTTAAACCTGGTCGATTTCTTTGAAACAGTCACCAAGGCCATTGACGAGGGGAAGGTGGTCCACACAGCCTACCTGGACTCGCAAAAGCCTTCGATACAATACCCCACTCGGGCATTATAGATAAGCTCACCAGCTTAAATATAAACCCCTATGTCACTAGATGGGTTGCAAACTGGCTCAAGGACAGAACCCACATGGTTAGAATTGCTGGAGCCATGTCAGACTCCAAACCAGTTAAAGTGGCATCCCACAAGGCTCAGTCCTGGGACCTCTCTTGTTCGGTATATATTTCTCGGCGGTACAGGCCAACATGGAAGGACTGTGGCTGACCAAGTTCGCAGATGACTGCAAACTGGGCGCCATAATCAACTCTCCAGCAGACACAAGCATCCTCCAAAAGGGCCTCATAGAAACAGACAACTGGTGCCAGAGCCATGGCCTCAAGCTAAACGCCAAAAAGTGTATAGCCATCCCCTTTGGCAAAAACAAAGTGCCCACAAATTACCACATAGGTGGTAATCCATTAAGTACAGAAGAAGTCATTAAGGACCTGGGGACCCAAGTTGATAGCAATCTCTCATTTGACAACCACGTGGCCAAAGTGGTTAGAAAAACATTTTATATAGCCCACCTAATCATGAAGGGATTCACATCTAGATCAGGGAGGTCATCGCCTCTTTACTCATCCCTCATCAGGCCCATAATTGAGTACAATGCCCTTTTGGGATGTACCTTACCAGACACCTGCAGCAACTGGAAAAACCCCAAAAGTACCTCACCAAGAGGATCAAAGGGCTCAAACAGATGCCATATGCTGCCGGTTAAAGAAACTCCAGCTCTACTCAGTGGCATACCGCTTGCTCAGAGGCGATCTGTGCCTGACGTATAAAGCCATGTCCAACCCGAATTAATGGACATGCTGCACCTCAGAAAATCCAAATCTCATCGAGCACGACTCGAGAGACTTGAACCTCAGCACTGAAATAAATAGGACATGCTGGAGGGGCAGATTCATAACCCAGAGGCTCCCTTCACTCTGGAATAAAATCCCAGTCCAGGTTAGGCAGAGTCCCACATTGACTCTCTTCAAGAGGAATCTTGATGAGTGGATGGGAGATCGTAGGTTTACCCCGGCTATCACTTCTGTGTCACTGTTAGACAGAGGCACAGTATACTAACCTCAAAAAAAGGCATAGCAAAATTAATTTAAAATGGGTGGCGAAAGCCAAACACACTCTGGCTAGGCTTACAAATGCCCTAGGGCTGATAGCCTAGTATGAACCTATGAACATACACTAATTTAGTGTTACTTTACCAAGAGGAGAACATTTTTGTTTCACGGTGAATGTCATATATTCACTTGTACTTACCTTTTCAAGACAACTTATTTGTATTGTGGTCAGGTACTCAAGACCACCTTCTTGCCTTTTTCTAATGAATGTTCCAAACAAACAGGACAAATTATTTAGATGTTATTGTCCAAAAGGGCACATCTTCTAATAGGTTTCAGTCTGCTGTGTACAGAAACAAACCTTTTCAAATGCATACTTTTTTTAACTAGTTGCTATTCCAGTAAACAAAAAAAGCATCATCATAAAAGGGACAAATGATTTGCTGTCTAAACTTTTTCAGTTAACACTGATTTTCAAGTTGACCTTTCTAGTCTAACAAAGATGTTTTATAACTGGGAATATCCACATAAATTAGTGGATGTTATGTCTTCAGAAGTTGTTGAGGATAGATGAACTAGATATCTTGTTTAACAGCACTGTTGCCAACAAGCAGGAGGGGACTGTTAGTTCCTTCATTATCCTATTTTCTTTGGATGCACATCAACTTAGAATAATTTTAAATAACAACTGGAATACATGACAGTATACAGAAGTTATGAACAAGCTAAGAAACAGTCCAGTATTATTTTTAGTTGAGGAAAGAATATTAAAGATTACAATGAAAGCAAGAAGTGTGTTCACAAAGGTTATATGAACAATTGTGGTAGTTCTCAATTATTTATCTGTGACAATATGAATATTTCAGGATACAGATATAATAGAATTATACCCAATCCTGGTTGGTGCAACTGCAATACCAGGGTTGTGGTTTACATGAATCGGTGTATGCCATGTGACATATTTTACGTGGGCAAAACTAAAAGGTTTTCGAAAATGAAGTTATGTACTCACCATAACGTTCGATGTATGTAGTCCATCTCACCTTACATTCTTCCCCCTGGGTTCGGAGCCAAACCTTGGCTCCGACTCTGCCATACTCTAGCTCAAAGTCTTCAATTGGCTCATGGCTAAGAGGTATCCCATCATGCAACAGGCCCATTCCTCAGATCTTGTTTGCTGCAAGCGCACACACACATACTGAGAAGAACAACCCCAACAGAAAGGACTAATGACAACTAGAGACTATACCTCCAGGTCCTCAAGGGGGGGAGGGGTAGTAAGAATGTAAGGCGAGATGGACTACATACATTAAATGTTATGTAGTCCAATCTCGCCTTCATTCTTACCCCGGGACAGCGTCCCTACCACCATGAACTTGGGTGGCTCAGTGAAAAATACACTTGAGCACTGTGGAACCAAAGGAAGATCTGCCTCTAGAGACCAGATCTAATTTGTAGTGACTAATAAAAGTATGAGGCGAAGCCCATGTTGCTGCAGCACAAATATCATCCATAGAAATCCTAGCCTGAAATGCAGTAGAGGTAGCCACAGATGGTGTAGAATGAGCCTTCACTTTAAAGGGTAATTCTTTGCCATTGGAACCATAAATAAATGAGATGCAATTGGAAATCCAGCGAGACAAAGTTACTTTAGAAACAGGAACCCCAAGTCTAGTGTCTGAAAACGAGACAAACAGTTGATCTGACTTCCTGAAACCTTTTGTCCTATGTAAATAAAAATGCAATTGTCTATGAACGTCTAGCTGATGAAACAAACTCTGCCTTGTTATAAAATTCAGGAAAAAACACAGGCAACTCAATGTATTGGTTGATACTGACAACAGAAGCAACCTTTGGAATAAAGGAAGGATTGGTTCTTAAGGAGACCCTGTCTTTGTGAAACACCAAATAAGGTGGCTTAATCGATAAAGCTTGGAGCTCAGAGACCCGCCTAGCTTAAGTTATGGCTACCAAGAATACTGTCTTCCATGACAAGAATTTAAGGTCACGCGTAGCTGTGGGCTCAAAGGGAGTCAAGGTGAGCTTCTGTAATACAGAATTGAGGTCCCATGGCATTACTGGATCAAAGACTGGAGGTCAAAGTAACATTGCCCCTTTCAGAAAGGCCCTACAAAGCCTATGAGCCATAAGGTTTTGCTCATTAGCAACGTGAAAGGTAGAAATGGCTGCCAGTTGCACTTCAATGGTTGCTGCAGTTGACCTCTTGAACAGTTGAGAAAGAAATTCTAATATTGCCGAAACAGGAGCTGTATAAGGATCAATATGTTTTTTACGGGCCCAAATGGAGAATCTCTTCCACTTACTGGAATAAATCTTCCTGGTAGAAGGCTTGTGGGAAAAAGACAGAATGTGGACCACTTCCGGGGAAAAATCATGAAGCCTGACTAGGGACGAAACTGGAACAGCCAAGCTGTCAACTTGAGGGTCTGGATGGAGGGATGGAACTATCCTGACATGTGAGTCAGTAGATCTGGATTAGGGTCCAGAATCCTGGGATTGTCCATTAGATAGGTTTGAAGGGAGGGAAACCAAATCTGACGAGGCCAGGGTGGGGCAATCAGGATCATCTTGCTTCCCAAAGACTGTGCTTTCTGAATGACCTTTGATATCAGCGGAAACGGTGGAAAGGCATAGAGAAGACCGGAAGGCCAATCGTGAACCAGAGCGCCCCTGGTGTCTCCCCCTCCAGGGGAATAAGGGTGAAGTAGCTGCTGCATTTGGCATTGAGGGGGCTGGCAAATAGATTGCAGCAAAGCTGACCCCATCTGCTGAATATCTTCTCCGCAACATATTTGTTCAGGGACCACTCGTGAGGCATTATGATAGCTCTGCTCAGCCTGTCGGCAATCACGTTGGACTTCCCCAGTATATGCACTGCAACTAGAAAGCGTTGGGAAGACACCACCCACTGCCAAACTTGAAGTGCCTCTCTGCAAAGGGGACATGATTTGGTTCCTCCCTGCTTGTTCAGATACCATACCAATGACATGTTGTCTGAGTGGATTGCAATTTTCCCTAGAGGGAGAAAGCTCTGAAGTGCTTGGAACACTAATAGCACTGCTCTCATCTCCAAGACATTGATATGCAAATGGGTCTCATGATCCTTCCACGTGTCTTGGACTGTCCTGCTGAGATAATGCCCCCCCCCCCAACCGATCTGGGAGGCATCCATGGTCACCGTGGCAACTGGAGAAGATGGGACAAAAGGCTTGCCCACATTGAGATTGCCGGCCTGAAGCCACCAGCGTAGATCCTGTCTGCACAGGTCCGTAATCAGAAGAGAATGAGAGAGTGGAAGATGCTGTAGTGACCATTGGGCAAAAAGCAGACACTGAAGAACCCTCATGTGTAGTCTGGCAAGGGGAACTAGCATGATCGTGGCAGCCATGGTCCCCAATAACTTGAGGACCACTTTTGCCTTGACCTTCCTCAATGGTAGTAAGGCGCAGACCTGCTGTTGTCGAGCCTGAATTCTCCCTTCTGGTAAGAAGGCTCTCATGAGCACCATATCTAGTTTGGCGCCGATAAAAGTGACACGCTGCGGGGGCAACAAGGCAGATTTTTCCCAATTTAGAGTAATTCCTAACCTTTGGCACAGTGTAATGGTGGCGTCCCTGGGTCTGTAACAGTAGATGCCTGGTGGTGGCAGAAAGGAGCCAGTCTTCCAGGTACGGAAACACTTGGAATCCCTGACGTCTCAAGTGAGCCGTTACCACTGCCATGCATTTGGTGAACACTCTGGGGGCACTAGTGAGACCAAAGGGCAGAGCACGAAACCAAAAATGACTGGCTCCCAGCCGGAAGCATAGATGACTTCTCGATGCCCTGTCCATCTTGATATGGTAGTCAACATCTTTGAGGTCGATGGAGCACATCTTTCCCTAACAGAGCGAGTACTGACTGTAAGGTGACCATGCGGAACTTGGACTTTTGTACATGTAGGTTCAATCGGCTGAGATCCAAGATGGGTCTCAGGTCCCCTGTTCTTTTCAGCACCAAAAAAGAATCTGGAGTAAGTCCCTAATCCTACTTGGTCTGTGGGGACAGGCTTGACGGCTCTCTTTGAAAGCAACTTTTTTTATTTCTAAAGTTGCAGAATCCCTATGATTGGGTGGAATGTCTGGAATTCTCTTGGTTGGCGGGGGAGGAGAAGAGAAGGGAATATGATGACCTCTGGAAATTAACTTTAATAATGACTTGTCTTGGGTGACGTCTTGCCAGGCTTCTGGGAATAAAGAAATGCAACCCCCGACTGGCTCCAGAGACGCACAGTTGGCCCTCCTTTCAGGAGCACTGGTAGGGAGAACCGCGAAAGGAATCACAGTCTCTCTGGTTACGCGGGCCTCCTCTGCCTCTAGGGCAACGTCTACCTGAATTTCCACCCCCTCCCCTGCCTCTGGAGGGGGAATCACTTTGTGCGTCCTGAAAAAACCTCTGCGACTTCCTGAACCACATTTTCCCACCCTTCTGGCCCTTGGGGTAAGGTCTAGAAGGCATGGAAAAATGGACTCCCACGGCAGACAGGGTTTTTCCTTCCTGCTCGCACCTAGTGAGAATGCCCTTCACCTTGGTTCCGAATAACGATGAACCATCAAATGGGGCACTGGTGAACGTAGACTTGATGGCCTTCGCAAAATTACACAGGTGCATCCAGGAGTGTCTCCTAAGAGCGACTCCGGAACCCGCTGCCCTGCTCACTCCATCGGCTGCGTATGTGATCAGCCTCATGGAGGAGTTGGGTAAGGGAATTTGGGGTAGATATCTGTGCATTTACCTTCTGTGCCACGGCATCAGAAACGTTACCCTGTAGAGAATCTCCTAGCTCTTTTAGGAAAGATCTCTGGAACCTTGTAAAATGCGTCAAGTAGTTCAGCGACCGCAGAGTAAAGGCCGCTGAGGTAAACATATGCATGGGACTCCTTGTTAGGCGGATGGACGGTATACGAAGTTTCAGCAAGTTCCTTCTTGGTGGCTGCTGCCACCACTATGGCATCTACTGGAATGCCTTTTGTCAGATATTCCTGGACTGTGGGAGCTGACAAAAACTTATTGAGTCTCTTAGGGACCGCTTCCACACTGTCAGAAGTTTCCCACACCTTTCGACAGATGAGATCTAGTAGCTCATCGAAAGGGGGAGACACCAAAGAGGTGTAAGGTTGAGACCCAAAAGCCTTCAGGAACACCCTCTGACTCCTCGAGGTCGGTGGCCAACATGAGAGACTCATCCGGGGAGTCTATGCGTTTCTTCTTACACAATCTCTTTCTGAGGGGCTCCTCAGGCAAAAACTCTGGGGAGATGTCAGAAAGTTGGGGATCACTCATGGAGGTATCCTGAGGCCTTGGGTCTCCGCTGTCCATGGATAGAGGGTGATTTGAAACTGACACCGGTGCTGGAGGGGGGCAGAGTGTCAGTGCCGTATGATGCAGATGATGACCTGGCCAGCACGCTCCTCATAACCTTGAAGGCTGATCCCTCGGCTCGGAAGGCCGACTAACCGTAGAGGATAATGTAGTAGCCCTTGGCACCGAGGAGATGAGGTCTGAAGCAGATGTTGGGTCCAAGCTCACCAGAGTCAAAGCACCGAGAGGAAGGCTTGGAACCGATGAAGATGGATCCGAGCCCTCCCCCTCGGGTCCGACCGGGGAACTGTGGACCCTCGACCCCGTGGACATAACCAACAGGGTCGGAGCAGAAATTGGAACAGAGAGACCAGGCGAAGCTACTGGAACCGACCTAACAGCACCTGTCGGAACAGACAACTCTGGCTCCGAGGGCCAAGAAAGGCTCGGAGGACGAACAACAAACGAAGAGGCCATGGTCTCTGGAGCCGACTGGGTCAGAGCCGAAATCAATTTGGCCAGCACCGATGACTGAAGCAGTTTCTTCACCACTCTATCAACGTCCTCACCGGAAAGGGACCTGGAGGATATAGTTGGAGATCTGGATCTGCCTACAGAGGGAGAATGACATGAAGGAGAACCCGGTCGAACAACTGGAGACCAGCTCCGAACCAAAATATCCGTGACCGGCTCCGAAAGGCTGGAGCCGATACAGACTTAGTCAATACACTACCTTCTGTCGGCACCGAAGCCAACGGAGCTGAAGAAGGAGAAGCTGTTCTAGCAACTTTCTCTGGCGGCTCCAAAGAAACAGATGGAGCTGGAGAGTGCTTCTTAGCAGTCTTTTTGTCCTTTTTAGCTGGAGAGGATATGGCAATGGAAGACTTGGCCAAGTCTTCCTCGAAGGAGTGTTTAAGCAGTCCTTTCAGAATGAGCTTGTTCTTCCTTTCCTGTAGCACGCGGGGACTGAATGAATGACAAAACAAGCAGAACTCATGGAGGTGAATAGCCCCCCAAGCAGTACACGCACACAGACTGCCCATCAGTCAAAGACATTTTATTGTTGCATTCAACACACTTTTTAAAGCCCAAAGGCCTGTGTTCCTTAGAATCCTTAGACATGCTCTATAAAGGAGTACACAAACAGGGACAAGTTGCAAAACCACATGTACACACAAAAGACCTAACTAAACCCAGCATGGGAAACTACAGCCTCTAACTAAAAACGGCCTAGTAACCGACGGGAACAAAAACTACAGGGAGGACTAGGTCTTATAATTTAAACGGGTCTAGCCCGGGGGAAACAAAGGCAGGATAACACCACTACCAGATGACAAAACACTAAATAAGCTAACAAGTACCAGGAAGCACAAACTAAAAAGACCACACGGAGACAATGGGGAGGACTAGGTCCTCTAACTGAAATGGGCCTAGCCCGTGGGAAGAAAGGAAGTGAATGGGATACCAAAAACGACCAACGAAAAGGCCACACAACCAGCAAGAGAGACACACACAGTAGCTATGAAAATAGCTTTTTATGATCAACAAATAGCCAAAAATTTAGAAAAATGTATACTTGGCCATGGCCAAAAGCAAGACCATGTCTGAGAGTAACGAGCAGCAAACAAGATCTGGGGAATGGACCTGTTGCATGATGGGATACCCCTTAGCCACGAGCCAATTGAAGACTTTGAGCTTGAGTATGACTGAGTCGGAACCGAGGTTAGGCTCCGTACCCAGGGGTAAGAATGAAGGCAAGACTGCTCTACATAACATCAGGATTTATGAGCATATCTAGGACATGAGAAATAAGACCAATAATGCTCTTTATAAGCATTCCCTACACTGCATGAATTTTAAAAAATGTCCACTCTTTAATGATAGGATTTTTATGAACACTGTGGACAGTACTTGGAATACAAAGACTGCTTGGCAATTACATCTTAATTCAACAGTTTTTCTAGGTATTAATGAAAATGTGTCACTATATCTTGTTTTAGAATTAAAATATTTTCAAATTTGATATTTACTAAAACGTAATAATTTACAGTGATATTTTTAAGTGCTGGATAATAGTGATACAGATAACTTCTTTTTCGGGGTATTAACACACCAATAAAAAAAGTAATGTACTTACCATAATGTTCCATCTGCGTTGTCTATCTTCATTCTTTCCTCACGAATGGGTTCGGATCAGACGACTCGGCTGACGCTACAGCTCGCGATCACCAGATCTCTCGTGCTTCGCCCTTACCCACAACACACCTTGTCAAATACCTTATATCTTGTTTGCTGCTTTAAAGTGCATAAGAATAGAGAGAAATATGGGAAGCCATATCCAAAGTCATATAAACATGTACGTGTACCCATTCAGCAACATTGTAACTGCTCATTCTTCCAGTAGTCAAGGATGGGGGTAGGTGGGAGGGGTGTGAGGAAAGAATGAAGATCGATAACACAGATGGAACGTTATGGTAAATGCATAACTTCATTATCTGATGTTGTCAATCTTCATTCTATCCTCATGAATGAGACAGTGTCCCTAGCTACTTGAATCTAGGGTGGACTCAAGGAAGGATATTCCTGAGCACCATAGAACCAAATGATGTCCTACCTCTAGAGACAAGATCCAATTTTGTAATGAGCAATAAAGGTATGAGGAGTAGCCCAAGTTGCTGCTGCACAAATATCCATAAACATCCTAGATTGGAAAACCATGGAAGTAGCCACAGATCTAATGGAGTATGCTTTCAAAGGATGTCTAAGAGAAATGTGAATTTTATTATAGACAAAGGAGATGCAACTTGTTAACCACTTTGACAGACATTTTAGAAACAGATTCTCCCAATTTTGGTCCAGAAAAGGAAACCAACAGTTGGTCTGCTTTCCTGATTTTTTTTCTGTTTTATGCAAACAGAAACGCAACTGTCTATGAACATGCAGTAAATGTAAAATGTATTCGCCTTTGTTGGTAAATTTAGGAAAAAATATCAGATTGATAGAACTATTTATGTTGGGTTCTGACACCACCATTGGAAGAAAGAACAGGTTGGTAAGCAAGGTCACTATCTTTATGGAAAACAAAGTATGGAGGTTTAGAAGATAATGCGTGGATCTCAGAAATTCATCTTGTGGAAGTAATAGCAATCAAGAAGATGGTTTTTCATGAAAGATATTTAAGGTCATATTTAGCTGCTGGTTCAAAGGGAGGTTGTGTTAGAGACTGCAACATGAAGTTTAGGTCCCATGGAGGAGTAGGGTCTTTAAAAAGAGGCTTTAGAAGGAGTGTCTCTTTCAAGAAGGCCATGCTCAATTTGTGAAAAGCAATGGATGCACTATTCAATCCTGTATGGTAATTTGAAATTGCTGCTAACTGTACCCTAATAGTTGAGGTACTAGCACCGTTCTGAAAAAGGTGAGCAAGGAAATCTAAAATGTGATAAATAGAGGCTGAAAAGTGTCAAGTTTATGCTGCGGAGCCCATATGGCAAACCTTTTCCATTAACTTGAATATGTTTTCCTTGTTGAGAGTTTATGGGAAGACTGAATTATATATCGGACAGGTGATGAGATTAGACAGACAAATTGTCTGACTACTAACGGAACTGGAGAAGCCAAGCAGTTAGCTTGAGGTTCTGCATATCAGCGTGTGACATGCCCATCAGGTGAGACAGGAGATCCAGAGTTGAATCTAGGTTCCATGGTGGTTGAATCAGGTGAGGACATAGGAAGGGAAAGTAGATTTGTTGAGGCCAATAGGGGGCAATGAGGATTCACTGCGCTCTTCAACCTGGTAGCTTTCTGTAGAAATTTTGGAATCAATGGGATGGGTAAGAATGCGTAAAGGAGACTAAGGTCATTGCTGCAGTCATGAGGCCTAGAGTTCTGAGGACTGTGCGGACTAAGATTGATTTACTGTCTACAACCTTTTTGACCTGTGACCTTATACACAGAGCTCAGTAGGGTATAAGGGCGGCAATGGCTGTGCTCCTGTCTGAGTAGTGTTCCAATAAATTCCACTGACTGAGCTGGTTGGAGTTGTGATCTGTTATAATTTATGGTGATTCCTAGGATAACACAGGTGTGGAGAACCTGATCTAGACTGTATAAGCTGATGCTTGACCAGACAGGTAACGTATGCCCATGGCAGACAAGGTCTTTCTCACATCTGGAGAGCATTTCTTTCACTTTAGGGCCAAAGAGAGTAGTTCTGTCAATGGGAGCATTGACAAAATTGGACTTAAATGGATCCACAAAATCGCATAAGCGCATCAAGGTATGCCTCCTCATGGAAATTCCTGAATCCACAGCTCTTGAGGTTCCTTCGCTATGATGGAAATTAACCTCATGGAGCTATTGGAAACAGCCTGCAGGGTTGCCAACTGAGAAGTTATAGAATCCATAACTTCTGCAGCTATGGTTCCTGAGACAGTACTTGATAACTCTTTAGTCAAATCTCTCTGAAGTCTAACAAAATGTACCAGATAGTTCAGCAACTGTAATGTAAAGGTCGTTGAAGCAAAGAAACACTTCCTCAGTCTGTCCATTGCCCGTGACTCCCTGTTGGGAGGATGGACAGTGGAACTCTCAACGGCTAACTCCTCCTTTGTGGCTGCTGCAACAACCATGGCATCAACTTGAACCCCTTTTCCCCAAAACTGTCTGTCCACAGGTGTTGTCCATTATCTTGTTCAGTCTCTGAAGGATTGGGCTCTATGGAGTCAGGTTCCTTCCATGCCCGCTTAGAGGTCATGTCTATGAGCTCGTCAGCAGGTGAAGTCACCCAGGAAGTAGAAAGTCCTGCACTGAAAGCCTTTAGAATGGATTCTTCAGGCGTAGGGTTGGAGGATGCCAAGCCACCTCTTGTTTCAGAATCTCTAGTATGTCTCCAAAGGTAACATCTCCAGCAGGTGACTGTGGGGACCCTTCACTTTCGTTGAAATCCATGTCTTTGGTGACGGACTTATGTGGGAAGTCTAGGTGCTTCCTCTTGCACGTCCTTTTCCTGGGTACTTCCTCAGTGAGATGTTCTGGGGAAGTCTCAGAAGAGAAAAATAACAATTCACCGAGAGAAAACCTGAAGTTTCAGTACAGGATGTCCCTGTGGATAGAGCAGGTGAGGCTCCAGACTCTGGGGCATCGTGTAATGGGTAGAATCAGAGTGGGAAGGCTTCATCAGTGCTGTCGAAGCAGCGAACACTCTCTTCATAGCTTCAAAGGCAGAGCTCAAAGGACCCAGACAGAGGCTCTGATCAGAGAAGCCAGGTTTTCGAGCGGTCACCTCCCTCAGATCCATCAGCACTGTCACAGAGGAGGAAGCAGAAGCCAAACTGTCCAGTGCTGAACCACTGTGGAACAGAGAGAGCTCCGGAAATTTCAGAATCGAAAGCTGCAACCCAGACTTGGCCGGCAGGCTTTGGCTTCGAGAGCTCTCCTGATCCGAAAAGATAGGTCTCAGAGAAGATGAAAGATCTTACAACATCTAGATCCTCAGATTAAAGACTGACTGATCTGGATGACTATGATCCTGAAACTCTAAGTCAGCAGATGGAGTTAAGAGAAGGAATTTGCAGGAGTGGTGTGGTAGAAGGTAGGACTACCTGACCCAGAGGGGTAGGCACTGAGGGAAGACCAATGTGCATCTGAGCAGAGAGAATCTTCCTCACCACTCTCTCCACATCATCTTCTGTGAGACTTCTAGAAGAACAAGCAGAATAAATGGAGAGAGATGCTGATCTCTACAGAAAAGGAGATGGAAGCATGTCTTGTACTGGGTCAACTGACAGAGTATCTAGTACAAGGACAACAGAGAATCTCCTAAGGTTGTCTGATCAGACTTTGATAGAGCCAGAACCACTGAATTTATTTTTGAAGTTGTAGGATCCAAAGGAATAATCAGATCCAAAGGTTTCATCTTTTTCTGATCCGGGGTTGAGACTGGATGTTTAGCAGTCCATTTCCGTGAGGAGTCCGAGGAAGGTTTTGACAAGGTGGAAGACTTCAACTTTGGAGACTAGAATATGGCTTCTCCAAAGGAAGGAAGGAAGGAGACCTTTTAATATTAATTTATTTTTACGTTCAGTTAAGGCTCACGGATTGAATCCCTGACAAATCGAGCAATCTTCCTGTAAATGTAATGGACTTGGGCAGTATACGCAAAGGGAGTGTGCATCTGAGATAGGCAACTTATGTCCACATTTGGAACATTTTTTGAATCCTGCAGGTTTGTCACTCATCGTGCAAATATATTACTACAATAACTATAGATCAAAAATTCAAGATAAGAAAGTAAGCAACTTTTTTTTTTTTTTTTTTTAAACAGGCTGAAGGAAGGAAGAAGGAATACCACCAATGGTAACAAGAACTAAGACCAGGTTGTAAGAGGAAGACTGAAGAAAAGTAAACAAAAAGATTACAACCTTCAAGTTTTGCAGAGGAGAAGGGGAGGCAAGGAAATACCAACAATGGCATGTCAGAAATAAGGGCAAGGGAGAAAACAGAAAGATGAAGAATGAAACTACAGTCAAAAAACATCAAGGACTAAAAGGATACAAGGTAAGCTATGGAGGAAAAAACTGTTTGATAGAAGAGTTTTAAGGAAAAAAACTTTACTTGTCTAAAAGGCTGGCAGACCATGTCCATTAACTAGAAGCTGCCAACAAGATCTGAGGTATTTGGCAAGGTGCGTTGTGGGTAAGGGAGAAGCTCAAGAGATCCAGTGGCTGCGAGATGTAGCATCGGTCAATTCAGATCTGATGGATCAGATCCAAACCCATTCGTAAGGACAGAATAAAGACTGACAACATCAGATTTAAGGTTTTAAGTGAGGTGTTTGCCATCTTAACATTCCATTTTGAAAAAGCCTAGATTATTAGGACAAAAGCATTCTACTGATTAAGCAAGTTGCGCTGCAAGCATTTGAGAGTTTTTTTTTCTGTTGCCTTTTCAGTCATGACCGAAGTAATAACAGCAAAGACTGAACATGATAGAAAATAGTATTAGTCTATAGATACACGAAGTAAAATGCAGCAGACCCAATACATACACAGTTGAATTTAGAGGATTTTATCAAGTCATGGGTGGTGCAATGGTTAGTGTTACTGCCTCACAGCAAGAGGTTCTCTGGTTCAATTCTCAGCTGGAATGCCTTCTGTGCAGAGTTTGCATGTCCTCCCTGTGCTCTCATGGGTTTCCTCCAGGTGCTCTGTTTTCCTCCTGCATTCCAAAAACATGCGTCTGGAGCTTTTCTCCCTGGGCCTCCAGTGAAAATTTGCTATACCCCAGTTGGACTTTCCCAGTAAACAAATGTTAAATAAATAAATGTGTTAGCCATGTGTACAAATATCCCTAAACATGTGATTTTGTTGAAGATGATGCTGAATTTCCAGTGATGGGGAAGTACTACCCAATCAAGAACCCATCAACAAAGGCCCTCATAATTAGAAAAGACTATTTGCTTACCATAACAGTGTTCTGTGTCTTTCTTCTACAAACTGCAGGACTTTTCCACAACCTCAAGACAGCTCAGCACCATGCCAGACCTCCAACCCACCCTCCAATCCCAAAATCCTTTGCACTTCCCAGACTCTCCAGATCAAAGATGCTAAGTGCTAGCAAACAGAACTCAAACTTATACCAAACATATACAGATAAGAAATAAACCTAAATTCTCTTATCAAGGGGGTGGAGGGTGGGGGTATGCTGAACAAGATGAAAACAGACAACCCAAATCTATCATTCTTGTAAATACATAGCGTTTTTTTTTTTTAAATCATAGATAAATCTCCTCCATCCTCTCTAATCTGCAGAAGAGACTCCCTATCTTGCCCTCTTGAGTAGGATCATAAAAAGATCCCATGAATGACAACAGCCCCAAAGGCAGACAGAGATGAAGAGAACATCCAACTTGATGAGTCTTGTGAAAGTATCCAGAGAAGGCAGATGTCACAACCACATAAATGTCATCTAAAAAGGCATTTTAAAGAATGCTTATGAATAAGCTACTGCTACAGTTAAGTAGGTTTATAGTAAATATGTACTACATACTTTGCGGCAAAGATAGCTATTTTTGAAGCACAGGATATTGGCTTGCCAGGCATGTAAGATACACAAGTGAGAAATACTACTTTGATTTTGTTCTATCAAACTAAAAATGTAACTGTCAATAACTATGCATGGTATGCAATAGTTATTCTCTTGCCAGAGTAACCTACAAAAAACAAACAAATGACTACTTTGATTCAGACTGGTTCGGATGGCAATCATTGGCATAAAGCCAGAATTAGCCCCTGTGGACACAAGTCTTTATAGATACCAAATAAGTTTTGACACGCATCTCCTGAATCTTGTAAGTTTTTTTATTGGGGAGGTGATCTCTATTGAAAAAATGTTTCTTCTTCTCTCTCAAAATCTTTGCTTTGTTGGTTCAAATGGAGAAAGAGTTAAGTTTATAAAAAAATAAAGTTCTCAGGGGAACAGAACTCCTTAAACGATGTCCAATTAGAAAAGTTCTCTTAAGAAAAGTTTAAGGTTGTCTTGCACTTTATTTTATTTATTTTATTTTGACATTTGTTAACCAGGCATGTCTGACTGAGCAAAAGACCATTTTCAGAGCAGGCCTAGGGGGAAGTCCCAAAGCAAATAACTACAAATAAATGAATCAGAAAGGTTCTTGTATAACTGTAATTTCAGGCCAAATGTAAATAATGTAAACATTTTTTTTCTTCTCTCTTTATGTTTAAATATATTTGGAATTTTTGTTAAGATATTTATTACATTTGAAAAAAAAATAAAAACTTTTGAGTAAAAAAAGTTACAACAAAGATAAACAATTACATAAGATTTTTAAATAGTTCAAATACATCTTAGAAGTTTAATAGAATACAAAACAAAAGTCATTAGAGCTATGTAGCTTGATATAAGCTGAATCACGAAGAAGAGGGGAAAAAATAAAAAAATAAATAAATAAAAGAAGGGGGTACAAGACAGAAATAGAAGGTGTAGAGAAGAGTGAATAAGCAGCCAGGAGAAAAGAGTAGTTAAGATGAGTAAAGTAAGAAGCAGGAGTAGGCAGACATCAGATTAGTAGACGTAAGATGTTAAGCTGGGTTTTTGGCATAAATAGATCCATGATTTTTTTTTAGGTTTTCCTTTAATAGCTTTTTGAAGCTATGGGTATGGGGCAGATTTCTAGTGTTCAGTGGCAGTTTGTTCCAGGCTAATGCAACTGAGCAGCTATACAAGTGTTGTCCAATGGATGTTTTAGGATTACAGACAGTTGAGAGAGACTGATCAGAGCTCCGAAGAGAGCAGGTGGGGGAGTAAAGGGATATAAGAGGAGAGATGGCAGGGCAGGAGGAGGTATTGTTAAAGGAAAACTCCGGGCTCAAACGCAATTGAACTCAACCAAGAGTCTTTTTCTCTCCCTGTAAACTCATCCCAGCCGTCAGCAGTTACCAGAACACACAAAGAAGTCTTCACTTTTACATTTCTGCCTTTTCCTAGCGTACGGCAAGGAAGCCCATCCCCCATTCTTTGGTATTGCATGCTTTCAGGTGGAGTTTGTCTCCACCTTCCTGACGTACCTTCAACACAATCAAATCAGTAGTCCCCTCTCATGCTGATCCTCCCACACTGTGACATCAACATTATGTAACCCGGCCCACTTAGCAGCCACTACAAACTACTGCAAAAGTTGTTGTGGAACTCTCTTCCGTCCACGGTTTCTATCCGGAGGAAAAACGGCATTGCAGCCAGTAACTTCTCTAACAAGACAGCAGACAAAGTTCGTTGGGAACATACAGCTTTTGCTGCAACTGTTTTGGTAACTTGATTTCCGTATCTAGACTGCATACAACATCTGCCCACAATGTTTGTGTCTTTCGGCTTTTCCCGGTTAGGGTTCGCCACAGCAGAACTCCGGTCCGCTAATGATTGGTAGTGAATTTTTTTATGTACCGGGTTACCAGCCCTGATGCACAACCTTCAACGAAGGCACGTCCCATTCACGTATGCCTCCACACAGAAGACACTCTAGCTGAGAATCGAACAGGACAACGTCTTGCTATGAGGTGACAACGCTACCGCAGCACCACCACCGCAGTAAACATCTGCCCACAATGCTGCCGTTAAAGTATAAAAACATATTTTTCTCCCTTGCTTCTCCTTTTCAGCCTTAGCTTTGTACTGCAAATGTATTCATATTTCTTTCCAAGTTTTGTTATCCAAAGCAATGCGTGTGCCTGAACAAGAGCTACCAGTATATGAGAGAGTGTTGAGTGCATGCGTGATAGCAGTGTATATCTCTGTAAGAATGCAGAAATGGCTGTGTAATGTATATGCCTGTGTGTGACACACTTACCATGCTTATGAGAATGAACAGTGTGTGTGTGTGTGTGTGTGTGTGTGTGTGTGTGTGTGTGTGTGTAAGCAGAATGCCTATGTGTATGAGAGACGGGTGTGCTTGTCCTGCATCTAGCCATCTACTTAGGGTGACAGCAAGGAACATAATTTTATTTTTTTTTTAATTTCTTCCCTTTACTGAGAACTGGGTGATGTAAATCTAACTGTAATAAGCCGATCGCTTGCAATGTATTGATCAGCTTATTACTGTCCAGTTCCTTTTTTTTCTTCTTCTTTGATTCTTGCAAATTAATTATGGTGCTACCGAGCAGGGGGTGTAGATCTAACTGTAATAAGCAGACTGCTTACAAAGTAACGATCAGCTTATTACAGTGCAGTCCGTTGTTTTATTTCTATTTTTTTCTTTGCTGCTTGCTACGGAGTTATGCTGCTGCCTTGAATGACAGAGCAAGGGCGATGTAGATCTCAGTGTAATAAGCCGATCGCTTACAGTGTAACAATCTGCTTATTGCTGTGCAGTTCCTTTTCTTTTTTTTTTTTTAAAGTTATTTTCTTTTGCTTCTTGCAAAGGAGTTATGGTGATGCATTACATGACAGAGCAGGGGGATGCAGATCACACAGTAATAAGCTGACTGGTTACAATGTAACGATCGGCTTATTACTGTGCAGTCCATTGTATTTTGATTTATTTACTGTTTTATTGCAACTGATACTTGCTGAGGGGTTATGGTTAGGCTTTCTTGATCCAGGTGATCAACTTCTAAAGAATAATCCATTTTTTTTTCTTTTGGTAGGAAGAGGGAGGGTGGCTTAATGGCTAAGGTGTTTGCCTTACAAACACAAGGTGCAGGGTTTGAGTCTCACAAGGGATAATTGGCTAGGCTTAAAATGGCTTGCAAGGGCAGTTAGCTTAGTACTAAACTATGAACTATGAAACTATGAAGAGAAGAAGGAAGATTTTGTCCTGGTTGCAAAGCTTAAATATCCTTTAGCAATCCTTTGGATAAAACAAACCAGTCATCTTGAGAGGTTTAAGGATTTTTTTTCTTAGAAGAAACCTGTCTAGCAGTAGAAGGAGGGGATATGTGTTTTGTTTTCTGACACCTTTTTTGAGGGATGTCCACCTGAAGCTTCCTTGGAAAGTGTTAGATTTAGTCTATGCTGCAGCCTTAAATCTCTTCTCTGATGAGTACCTGATGAAATTCCTCTTCAAATTTTATTTAATGACTTCTTGAGGGAGGATGCCTTTGGATGGCTGACAGTAGAAGAGACAGGCTGGTCTGTAGTGATGGATGTGCCTTTATTCCTGATCATGGCGGCCTCTCAGTGGCAGGGGCTGCAAAAGTGCATCTCTGGGTTCTGCCATCTCAGATCTAGAAGAAGAAATGGAGGTCCAGCCTGAATCATTCACTTCTTTGAGCACCTTTTCCCTTTACTTCTTTTTAGCTGTGGGAACATACACTGAACCTGAAGAAGCAGATGACACAGCTGCAAAACCACCAGTGATAACCTCTTGTTCTCAAGATAATGGAGAAGGGTCCTAAGGTGACTTCTTAGAGTTTAAACCATGACAAACTTCGCAGGGCTTAATGTCATGCTCCACCCTAGAAAAAAAAAAAAAAAAAAAAAAACTAGTGTGGTAGCCACAATAAGGTATTTGTTAACCACGGTCACACTTCCCTTTTTTGACACAAACATATTAACACCCACAAATTATTTAGTAAAGGAAGAAAAAATCCCCAGTGGAGTACTTATCTGCCTGAGGTTCAGAAAGGGTAACAGGTGGTACAGAAAAATGCTTGTGATGCTGACGGATGTTTGCATATATGAATGTGGCATGAAAGTTCATAAAATGTTTCAGATGCATGTATCTCTTACACCAGCACCCTGGTGCACGTCTAGGGCCAATATAATCTTCACAGGTGAAGGATCCTGAGCTTTACATGGTTGGCCAGATGGATAGGACTTTTGTGGTGAAAGTCCCTGATGTTAAGAACACTGCATCAGTGATCTAATGAAGAATACTTGCAGTGATTATTAAATTACATTTCTGTGTATTATGGTGATTCTACTGTTAGATTTTATCTGTCTGTGTGCAAATAAAGAAAACATATTTCAGAATAACTTAAACAATCACATAACAATGATAATACTGGTACTAATAGTTAGTTTCTGGTCTAACCGTAAAGACCATTAAATCTAATTACTAGTGAACGTCAGTGATTGTATACAGTGATAAAGCCCCTGACTATGGCCCAAGTGAAACAAAGGTCAGTTAGCAGCTGGGACACTTGACAGCAAGGCAGAAAGGATGGACTTGCCCATTCTGGCGGAGGGCACATAGTCAAGCACACATCTGTGATTGATCTCTGGTGGTTGAGGATATTTGTGGAGTGCTGTTTACAAGAAGGTAGGGTTTTTGTCTGAGTTGCACACAAAGGCATGGATGATATTCCAGAACCCCATTCCATGTCACCACCTTGAGCTGCATGAGTGAGTGCAGGGATGGGGACAAACCTAAGCAGGAAAAAACTTCATCAGCAACACTGTGATGCTGCTCCAGGAAGCTTTGACTTGACAGAGTCAGTCCAAGGGCAGCTAAGGGGTTTCATAGATCCAGTAGATGAGGAGATGCACTAGGAGCAGACAATGGTTAGCTGCAGGAAAAACACATAATATACAAGTTTTGTTATATATGCAGACTCCCCCACCACCCAACCATATTCAATATGAAATCTAATCAAAGCAATATACAAGGGAATCAGTACCTTACTGTCTCTGCTGTATATTGCTCTGAAGATGTCCTTCACAATTCTATTAACAGCAATGTACAACATAGAGCTCACATTCACTGAAGTTAAAATGACTGTCCACTATTATTCAAAGATCCATTGCAACAGGTACTGTATTGATAATTGCATGATCTATAACAGGGATACACATCGCTGGATTTTCTGAAATATAAAACATTAAATTTTGAGGGTTAAACACTGTCTTATAAGTTACGAACTAATTACATAAGCTGTCAATGATTTTCAGTAAAATAGTTTGATCATCTACATTACCCATCACAGTCCCAATTTTAATATCATCTGCATATTTAGCAGTCCAAACAATAGTGTGGCCAGGATGATGCAAAGGGGGAAGCCATCCTGGGCAGAAAGTATTAGGGGGTGTAACTAGCCGATTCCAATCTCTCTTTAGTGTATACTGGCATTTAAATGCTGATATTGCGTTTGCCATCTAAAATGAAGCACTGTAGTGATAGCAAGCATTTTTTGCTGTCTGAGAAGAGCTAACAACTTGTTGTTGCTCTTCAACTATGAGAAGAGCTTTTTTTTTCTTCAGAGGGACACTAAATCGAAGGGACAGCACTGGGTGCACAAAACAGCGAGCTACACCTCTGCCAAACATTCCTTGTGGAGGAAGTAGTAGACATGAACAAGTTAAAAAAGCCTCAACACAGAAACTTGTGGCACACCTACATTAACAGTTACTTCCTCAAAATATTCACATTTGACTTTCATTCTTTCTTCTCTTATGTAACCAGGCTGTTATCCATACTATTATTAAGTTATCAAAGTTTAGCGATTTCATCACTCAGTATCTTCCTATGCAAGAGAGTGTCAACTGACTTACACAAATTGAAGTAGATGGCATATGCCTGTAGGTAGATTGTATTCAAATGAGTTTATCAACTTGATTAGAGCGCCACTTAATTACTTTAACAACATCAGCCAGATGTAAGCCCACATTGCGTGACATTAACTGACTGCTTAATAGTACTGGAAAATACTGGACAGGATGATCTTTGTGAAAAACCGAGGGAATGCCAGCCCAGCCAGATAGAATCTTGTAAATAATTCCATTTTATTTGTAAATATTAATATAATCCACAGGCTTGGTTTACAAATGAAAAGAGAACTATACGTTATACTGAGCTTCAAAACTATAACCACAGTGCATTCTGCTGGAAAAAAGCTGATAAGTCAAGTATTGTATGACTGATCTCAAGCTCAGAGACAGGATGTCTGGGCCAGAAAGTTCTTTCTATTGCCTTTCTTGATTTAAGAGATAATTACTAAGATTTTACATGTATAATGTATTTTATTGCTGTGGCTTACTGGCAGGTGCAGCTTAATAAGAAATGTAAATTTTGAGTTTCTGTTAGCCTGGGAACCAAAGAAGTGTCAAAAATGATGTAATGTGAAATGACTCGGCAGTAATGTGTTATCAACTTATGAATTTCTCAGAGAGAGACAGAATTAAGTATTTTGGATTTTGTCTGAACCTGAACACATCAACTGACCAAGCTCTTGCTTGCTCTGTAAGCAAGATATTTATTTAGAACAGTGATTTCTCTTAGAGATAGATAGAAATAGCCAAATTACTCTAGCTGTTTTTTATATTTATGTCAGACTATTCTACAGTATTCTTTTAAAGCATTTTTCTGTAATCGCTGAACTATGTAATGTCATTGTGTTGAAGTAATAAGTATTGTCTTGTGTTCTTTATTATTAATTATTTTTAAACCTTTCAACTGTGGCTGTTTTGTGTAGAGATAATTTAAGCTCTAGAGTACTTGCATGTATTTAGTGACATTGTACTAGGCCACTCCAGAAAAGCCTTAGCACTGGGTTACACTTACTATTTGGATAACAGTAATATTACACAGTGAAATTGGTCACCCTTTGGGAAGGGCCTTATTAGTAGCTGATAAGAGTAGCTGGTGGCAGTGATTACTACCTTATAGCCTAGCAGGAGGGGGAATAGCTGGAGAACCTGTGCCAGCCTTCCCCAGGAGTGTATGTGTGTTTGTATATAAACTAAGTCTCAAAGTGTGTGTGTCAGCTACTTGGGCAGGGACACAAAGCACTGGTTGGACAGAGAGGGTACTGGAGATTTTGGATTGACTATTCGGCTGAGATCTGAACCCTACAGCTGTGCCAGTGGGGAGTGTTATTGGGGATCTGGAGGGAAAGGGAGAAACCAGCCCCAGACTGATTGTGATCTCTGTGTGCTCTTAAGGAAAATTGTACTTTACTGTGTGAGTACTTGTTATCCTTCCCAATGTGCACACCCCTCACTGGTGCTAGTGGTGAGGATTGAGGCTTCTTGATTACTGGGCCAGTGCACGGGTGTCACATATTAATTGGTTGGCAGTGGTGGGATATCCACATTACATATTAATTGCTTGATTGTGATGAGTTAGCCACATCACATACTCATTGGCTTGTAGTGGTGTGGACATTGAATTCCTGTAGCTTGTGTACAGTGATTACTAAAGGTGTTTTGGTACTCTAAATCAGCCACACAGTGAACATTCAAAGTTCAGATCACAATTGTTTTATTTCTTTTGTTAGCTTAGTTAGTCTGGGAGAGCAGACAAGCATGTCAGCAGAGGAGAATGGCAAGCTGACAAGGAGCCAGTGGGCTGGGTTGTGCCAGGCTAACTGGTACATGGAAACTGGCTAAAGCAGACATGAATGCAGCTTTGGTCCCAGCTGCAGCAGAAAATAGCAACCAGGAGGATGATCAGACTGGGCGTGGAGATGTACAACACTCAAGAGAATGGACAGCTCAACTTTTGTGCAGATGACTTTAAAATCCATCTGGAGCTAAAGAGACTTGAGATGGAGGCCAGGCATTTGGAAATGGAAGCTGAGGAGAAGGAAAGCCAGAGGCAGCATGAAGAGGAGATGCTGACTCTTCGCCAGAGTATTGGAGGTAATGGGGAAGGGAGTAACCAGATCCCAGAAGCACAAAAGGTCAGTAAATTTCTTCTACAGTTTACAGAGGGGTATGATTTTGATAGTTTTACTCATATGTTTGAGAGGCTATGTAAACAGTATGATGTTGACCAAAGGCTCTGGGTACAATTACTGACCCCCTTATTCCATGGTAAAGCTGTTAACTGCGTCTCCGATCGATGATTCTTTTGATTATACTGCTGTTAAAAATTGTTTGCTAGAATTTTTTAAGCTAACACCTGAAGCTTATAGGAAAATGTTTCATAAGCACAGATGCAAGTCAGATGAAAGTGTGTGTGAATATGTTGCTGAACTGAGCACTTATTTTCATAGGTGGGCGAGTGGATGTGAAGTCATCACTTTTGAAGGGCTGGCAGACCATTTGGTGAGGGGAACAAGCCCTTAGCACTTTGCCTGAGGACATGGGGATCTGGTTAGCTGATGGACAATGTGCTATTTCAGATGAGTTGGGGAAGAAGGAAGAACTATACCTAGAAAGCAGGGCATCACTGCACAGGAAAAGGACACCCAGTGCTGCTCATGGGTCTAAAGGAGCCAATGGTGGGCAGTCCAGACTGCCCTAACAAAATCTGCCAGTATCAGGGGAAGCCACTAGTCCAGGTACACGTCCGGGACCTAGGGTTAAATGTTTTGAATGCAACCAGTGGTTACAAAGATAGACTTGAGACAAGGCTCAGCTCTCAGACCCTACATTGCAAGGACTCATGCAGGTAGCTAGTGAGGCACATGATTCTCAAGGGAAGGGGGAATCTGTACACTGGGACAAAGGATTATTGTACAGAGAGTGGGCCCCTCTTGGCCTGGAATTTCCAGAGATGTAACAGGGTACTGCAGGACTTGTGAGCAGTGTCAAAAGATAGGCAAGGCAGGAGACAAGATGAGAGCTTCTTTGATGCCTTTGCCTGTGATTGAAGAGCCATTTCAGAGGGTAGCTATGGATATTGTGGGGACTCTGAGTACCCCAAGTTCCACAGGGAAAAAGTATATCCTAGTGGTAGTGGATTATGCTACAAGATACCCTGAGGTAGTGGCTTTCTCCTTCACTGAGGCGGAAAAAGGTGGCAAATGCTTTGTTAGAGGTTTTCAGCAGGGTAGGTTTCCCAAAAGAAATACTGACTGACAGAGGTGCAAATTTCATGTCAGACCTGCTGGCTTGTTTGTGGAAGTACTGTGGGTTAAAGTACCTAAAGACCACCCCCTACCATCCCCAGACTAATGGTCTTGTTGAGAGGTTGAACTCTTACACTCAAGTCCATGCTATGGGCATTTGCCCCATCTGTTTGCTTACGGAGAGGTTCCCCAGGAATCCACAGGTTTTTCACCCTTTGAGTTGTTGTATGGGCATAGGGTGAGGGGGGCTCTAGATTTAATTTGTGATGAGTGGGAAGGTGAGAGACAAGGAGTCTGTTGTGGCACATGTCCTAAACCTCAAGACAAGGCTCAGAGATCTCATGGGCTTGGCCCAGGAGAACCTGGCAGAAGCCCAAAAGCAGAAAAAGGTCTGGTATGACAGGAATGCTTGAGCTAGAGAGTATACTGTAGGGCAACAGGTAATGCTAGGGGTAAGAAGGAAGAGGTTAGCACAGATGACAAGAGTAGACTGATAACAACGATGTGCTGACCCTGAAGCAGGAACAAAAGGATCCATTGGTGACAGGTGCTAATGTCAGAAAGAGAAAAGAGGAGTGAATAGTATGACATATCATGAGAATCATAAAGGGTTAGGATGGACCAATAGCTAGCAAGAAAGATCGAAGGATGTAGGATTGCCAGCTAGGGCATTACATGGCAATTAGCAAGGATGACACAGTTGACAAAAGGATGTAGTCAAGGTACTTATAATCAGCATTTCTATCACCAAGGTGTTCAATACCTTGGGGTTCTAAGTGGAACAGGTATAACTACAGTTACAATAGTGGCTGGAGTGACCCTGGACATAATATTGTAGGTGGTAAGAAAAGTAATAGGGAACTCTACTTTCAGGTTACAAATCATAGTTACATTAGGGACTAATAAACGGCAGCAGAGACACTGGAGAACATGGCCACAATGTCAAAGAGCTGTTCCAAGGGCATCCGAAGCTTGGATGCATGGGGGTGGGTGGGCTCAAGGTCATACCCAAGCCTATGGCCAACATTTCAAGAAGGATAACAATCAAGTATTACAATGAATGACTGCAGCAGTGAACAGTGGACCAGGGTACATGGGATACTGGCAAAGGTACCAGATTAAGCAGGCGATTTCTGGTGGCGACAGGTTCAGCTTCAGTAACAGCAAGGCAACACTGATGAATGGCTTCATGAGTTATGTAACCACCCACTGTACATTCTAGCAGCAGGAGGAGGATAAATTTTCCTAACATATAGGATACATCATAGTTTCAGCGATTATTCTTAAGCTTATAGCTGAGGAAACCTTGCAGAATCGTAGCTATATCACCTACTACTGATGAGAGATTAACAATGTCTCCCATTAATCTCACTGTTACGCCTTATCCTGGGTGAAAATTTACATTTGCCCATCATGTCATCTTGACTGGTTTTCAAGGTTACTAGGGAAGTAGTCTGCTTTATATGTAAGGGCAGCATCTTTCACAGATGGAATGTGATGGGTTAGCAACATGCCATGTGATGTAATTGCTGTTGTGGTAGTAATACAGGTTTAAGTTTCTAGAACTGCATTTCCCGGACCACTGGTTATATTTAGATGGAGGAGATCAAAGAATGCTTGCTCTTTCATATCATGGAAGCCTAAGCAGAGAGAACCCATCATGAGTCTTTATGACTTAGTAGAGGGTCAGGGCTTTTAATCCATCACAATACAGTACAGTTGTGTAAAATCTTAACAACTGATGCCCTTCCTTTCACTGTCGCAGTATTCATCACCTCTGGGATATCCTTAAAAATTGTAAAAATGGCAAATGTCCTGAGATTTTAGGACAAAATTATTTCCTATATTTTATGTAATAGTTGCATAAAACTGTTATTCTGTATCTTAAAATAATGTTATAAGAAACACAATAAGCAACTAAAATGCTACAAGCATAAGCTTTTATTTAAAAAAAAAAACATTAAAGTCTAACCCTTTGTGGACCATAAAATCTGATGTTTAGATATCCTGCAAAGGATAGCCCTACATCAGCCTAGTATAGCAATGCCTGTATTACTTGGGAGCATCATACATAAGAAGTATGCTTCCAGAACAAATGTTAGGCATGAAGGTGATGCACAAATGATCCCAACCCACAAATGAAGTGGCTCAGGAGAATAAGGTCACCCCAGTGGAAAGGACATGGAGAATATCTGCATAAAGAAAACTTAAGGAAAGGGAAATGAGAATATCCTCTTGACCAGAAAGGAAAATACCACCCATGGAAATGGAGAGAAAGAAAGGGGTGTAGGAGGTAGGGAGTGAATACTGCAACAGTGAAAAAAGGACATCTACTGTTACAGTAAGATTTGACACAACTGTACAATGTCCTTCCATATCACTGTAGCAGGATTCATCAGCTCTGGAACAGTACAATAGCTATAGTTAAGGCAGGCATTAGGAATGAAAACAGGAACCCCCCAACAAACCCATGTAAGATTGTCTTGGCAAAACCTGTCCTAGCCTGGAAATGATGTCCACTCTGTCATGTTTTGCCAAAGTGTGAACCAAACACAAAGTACCAGCTTCAAGGATATAGTTCGTAAATAATCACTTGAAGGAATGTTCTGATGTAGCCACTGGCCTACTGGCATGTGCCCTGTCAGAAGAAGACAACTGCTTCCAATGAAAAGAATACCAAAGAAATGGTCTAGGAAATCAAGGAAGATGTAGTCTGCTTAGAAACTGCTAAACCCAATATCCTGGTATGAAAAGAAACAAAAAGTTGGCCAGATTTTAGAAAGACCTTTGTTTTGTCTAAATAATATCTGAGCTGTCTATGCAAATCTAAGATATGAAGAATCTTCTCACTAGCAGACTGCAGAGAAGTGAAAAAGGAAGGAAACTGGCCGGGGTGATTAATGGGTTGGCTCTAACCACCTTTGGCATAAAAGAAACATTTCTACTGACAAACACCCTGTTTCTATGAAGTAAAACATAAGAAGCAGGACTGCCATCAAAGCCAGGGGTCAAACACCCTTCTGGCAGGAGGACAAAATGAGCAATAAAGCAGTCTGAGACTCTATGTTCCAAGAAGAAGCAGTGTTAGGCTAGAAAGGAGGGTCAATCAGTTTTTCAGTAACAAATATAAGACCCCAAGAAGGAATACTGTGCTGACATGAAGAATGCCTTTCATTACTTGCTTGACATCAAATTTAGGGGCCAAAGGGGAAATCAGTAGCAGACATGCAGAAAATGGTGACAAGTGAGCTTTCACTGAAGAAAATGCCAAGCCAGTATGTCGCAGTTCACACAGGTAGGAAAGAACCAAGGGGAACCCCACTGAAAAAGATCCTGGGGATGCTTATGACAGCAGACACAAAATCTCTTACACTTGGACATATATGATTTTTATGGTACTGGGATTGCGGGCCTCCAGCACGATCCTAAGCACAGCCTTGTGAAATTGGTGTCACAAAGAATTCAAAACCCTATCACCCAAAATATCAGTTGAAATGTGGACAAATGAGGATGAAGAAGAGATCCTTTGTTGTCAGCCTTTCGCAGAATTTCCAGATGTTTGACTCCAGTTGTTGGTCTGTTCCACAAAAATATGTGGTTTCCTGACAAATCAGTGGGGTGATGTAAGGACTGTAGTCACTAAGTAATGACATACATTTGAATTCCAAACGTCCAATCATTCAGAAAATGTATGTTAAAACAAACACTGTTACTCTATCAACTTTCTAAGTTCACAACAGCAATAATTAAAATATGACCCTATTTTTAAGGCTTTTTCAAACCATTTTCATGGCCTTTAATCTGATTTCTGACTCCGAGGTTGAGAGCTATGAAGATCCCTTACTATGACATTACTATTTGTTTTTAGACATAGCTGGAGCGATGCTTTACTAAGTGTAATAAGTTGATTGCTTAGCATGTATCGATCGGCTTACTACAGTCACGTGTTTATTTACTTACTTACTTATCTTTTTTTTGCTGTTTCATTACCAAGATGGGTAGGTAATCTACAAGTGTAGTACCTCGCAGGATGCGCAGTAGCAAAACCCGCCTCAAACACGCCTTCAACCATGTGGAGGCGGCAGCAGTATGATTATTCAACAGTGTGCGGACTGGAATGTAATTAATATTCAGCATCTGTGCCGATAGCAACCCAAATGACATTAATGTAATGTTGTATTAGGGACATAAAACTTCATTCAGTACCAAAAATGAAATTTTTATCAGGGACATTAAAACTAAAATGAGAAGTTGTGTACCTACCATAACGTTCCATGTTAGTTGTCTTCTTCTCGCCTTCTTTCTTGCTGGATGGGCTCGGAGCCGACCTTCGGCTCCGACTAGGCCTATACTAAAGCTCGAGAGCTATTTATACCGGCTCGAGGCTACCCTAATATCCCATAATGCTAGGCGCTAACTACCCAGATCTCGTTTGATAGCTGAAAACCATAGCAGTTTAGCTCTCCAACAAAAGGAGGAGAGGAACCTCACTAGAAAGTCACCTAGACCTATAGCTACCAGAAGGGATAGCCTAGGGGTCAAGCTGAGGCAAGAAGAAGATCCCCAAGGATCCTTTAGGTCTGTCCAGGCTAGGGGGATGGGGGGTGGGACACAAGAAAGAAGGCGAGAAGAAGACAACTAACATGGAACATTATGGTAGCTACATAACTTCTCAATGTTAAGTTGTCAATCTCACCTTCATTCTTGCTGGATGGGACCGCGTCCCTAGCACCTTCACCCTGGGTGGCTCATCGGAACAGACTCTTGAGAACGGTGGAACCAAAATTAGCCCGGCTTCTGGAGGCCATGTCTAATTTGTAATGAGAGATAAAGGTATGACGAGAGGCCCAAGTGGCTGTCGCACAAATGGAATCTATTGGTAATCTAGCCTGAAAAGCTATTGAGGTGGCTTAATGCTCTGGTTGAGTGAGCCCTGGGCCTTGACGGTAGCTTTTGGCGTCTGAGCTGATAGATGAAAGTGATCACAGATGCCAGCCATCTAGAAAGGGTTACTTTGGAAACTGGAAGGCCTTTCTTACCTGCTGCATAAGAAAGGAAGAGCTGCTCAGATTTCCTAGTTTGCTTGGTTCTATCCAAATAGTAACGGAGTTGACGATGAACATCCAGAAAGTGCAGTTTTTGTTCCGCTCTGTTGGAGTAGTTGGGGAAGAAAACTGGAAGATCAATAGTCTGGTTTAGGTTCGCTTCAAAAGAAACCTTAGGTAAAAAGGACAGATTAGTCCTGAGGGACACTCTGTCTTTATGGAAAACTAGATAAGGTGGACAAATGCAAAGGGCCTGAAGTTCTGACACTCTTCTCGCAGATGTTATCAAGA
>NC_056736.1:286115422-286127067 GCF_019279795.1 Protopterus annectens | reverse complement strand
AAGGCTTCATTATGCAAGAACAGTAAAAAATGAATATGTAGTGATTTAGTAATAACCTAGCAACATGTTAAACATCCAATAGGCGAAGAAAATAGAAGGAAACATTTGTGGAACTGTCACTAAGAGCTATACAGTTAAAAAAGTAACATAATGAACAAGAGCCATGAATATTAATACTTTACTAGTCCAGAAATATTCAGTATTTGACAGTGCTGATAAGGAAGCTATTATTGTCTCCATTTTAAAGCACACTTCATGTTAATGGATTAATTCAAACCAGGATGGCAGTCTGCCTCCAAAAATAACTGCCATTTCAACTCTAAAACTTGTAGAAGGTAATCTGAGTCCCCAAAAAGTCAGGTATTTGCTCTAAAACAAAGAAATGAAACTTCTCAAAATTGGAACACACTAAGCTATGTTTACCTAAAGCATTAGATCTGTCCTTAGACCTTATGGCTGCGTCTTAACTGGTTTATTTTTACAAAGCAATTACCCCCTTCACCTGGTTTTGTCCATCAGAAATGAGATCAATTCCCTGAGACACACAAAATTCAAAACCTATTACAGAATGGGGTTTTTTCCATACACCCTAAACCTTTCAAACTGATGACAGCAGATCAGTAAAGTTTTTCGTTACTTACATCACAAGGATATGAAGCAAATCAGAAACATTGATTAAACAACAACTGGAGGATCATTACTAGTGACAAAAGGTTTGAAAACCTATCATTGGAACTACCCTAACTTCACTTTCAAAAAATCCAAGACTTTCAAGTCTTTTTTTGAGACACAAGACGAAGCGTTTCTTTTATCTGAACCTTCGACTATTGACATCATTACTGGAATGTTTAAATGTGGGAAATGTGTTTGCTGCAACTATATTCTCACAGAAAGCTCTTACACTTTTCCACATTGTAATACCCCTATCTATTTCAAAAACTATTTTAACTGCAATAGCAGCTTTTTGGCAGTGTATAACAGCTGTCTGTTCCACCTGTTCATGTTTCTATATTGGTAAAACTTCACGTAGATTAAGAAATAGAATAAAAGAGCACAACGCAGCCATAAGGTCTAAGGACAGATCTAATGCTTTAGGTAAACATAGCTTAGTGTGTTCCAATTTTTAGAAGTTTCATTTCTTTGTTTTAGAGCAAATACCCGACTTTTTTGGGGACTCAGATAACCTTCTACAAGTTTTAGACTTGAAATGGCAGTTAATTTTGGAGGCAGACTGCCATCATGGTTTGAATGAATCCATTAACATGAAGTGTGCTTTAAAATGGAGACAATAATAGCTTCCTTATCAGCACTGTCAAATACTGAATATTTCTGACTCAGTATTAATATTCATGGCTCTTGTTCATTATGTTACTCAACTGTATAGCTTTGAGAGACAAGACCAAGCATTTCTTTTATACATATATACATATATATATATATATATATACATATATATATATACATATACACATATATATATATACATACATATACATATATATATATATATATATATATATATACGTATATATATATATATATATATATATATATATATACGAGCATATATTTATATATATATATATATATATATATATATATATATATATATATATATATATATACATATATATACATATATACATATATATACATATATATATACATATGCATATATATACATATATATATATATATACGCCATATATATATATATATATATATATACATATACATATATATATATATATATATATATATATATGTATATAATATACCAATAAGACAACAAGTCTCAAATCAATCCGATTGTCCACCAATAAGCGAAGTAAGCCAACAGGCGTCTTGTAGTTAAAAAAAAAAGATGTTTAATCCAAATAACGTTTCCCAAACACAAACACAGTATGCACGAAACACATCAAAAACCACAGACTGAGGCGGAACAGACAGCAACACTACGCTAAAAGCAGTTTAGCGCCGCAACCAGTAAATTGGTCTTCTTCAGAACTGCGTGAACAGAGGCATTCAAACCTACTAAATAAACTTTTGGCGTACCAAATCAGGTCTTAAGAGTCATATACTTAATACAATAGTGTCAACCTGTTATAATAAAATAAGAATAATATTGAATAATATACACTACAAGTGTAAAGTACATAATAATACATAAAAAATTAAATACTAAGAATGAACTTGTAAACTCCTTAGCAAAAATTGATGGTGCTGCGTTTTAACTACTAAAGTTTAAAATAACATTTATGGAAGCTTATTCTCTGCCATATGGACCTAACTATTACTATAATCCCCAATACTCGAGAATGATGTCATGGACATAAATTGATTATTGCTGACCACCCTAAGATATATATACATACAATACCAGATGATAATGTCGATAGACCACAGAATGTTAATGGATATAAAAACAATAATGAAATAAATTGTTAATAAAATTATTAATGTTAATGTAAATGAAATGAATCTCAATCTAAAAATAAACATAATATGAAATATATGTATATGCTAAAGAGATGTATATGTGTATATAATATATATAAATATAAATGTGAATATGAATATAGTATAAAATTCATATAAAGTTGAAGTAAAGTTAATGTAAAGTTAGATGAGGATGAACCTGTAAACAATAATAATATAATAAAAGATAAAATAATGAAAATGGCTTATAATATGTCAATATAACATGATCATGAATGTTTCTAATAGTATACAAATTAATTAAAAAACTTCTCTAATCTTGAATATTTCTATAATGTACATGAACTAAAAGTATATCTCCAGTCTTCCATTTTTTGTGCCTTCACAGATAGTTAAAAGTGAACATACACCAGAAACTGAATGACTGAATGTTACATTTTGATAAATAAATGTTAAATTTGATAATTAACTACATTAATGGTCTCTATATAAGGAGGCTTTTGATGGATATAAAGTCATTCAGTCCAGGTGGTGTAGTCGCATCCAAGAAAAGTTGCCACCAACTTTCCCTATATGCGATAAAAGATTTAATGTCACCACCCCTAGGGTTGTTAGGTATCACTTCCAATATTACGAACTTGAACATATGTGTCTCTCCATATTGGTGAACGTGTCTATATAAGGCATTAGTGGAATCCTTGACCTTAATGCTATATACATGGTTATATATGCGTTTTTTAATGCATCTTTCAGTGCGACCCACATAAAAGGCCTCGCAAGAATCACATTTAGCCAAATATATAACCTGTCTGGTGTTGCAGTTACCCTTTTTGCAATTGATCTTACTTTTGTGTCCATTGTCTAACCTAAAGTCCCCCTTACAATACATAAATTTGCAAAAGTTGCAACACCCACATTTATTGTTATATGTAACAGCACCAACGTTATTAAGTTCAGTAATGGGATGCTCAAGTAGTTTTTTCAAATTGGAACCCATCCGATATACAAAATTCGGTTTCTTCCCTAATATATTCACTAAATAATGATTTGTACTTATCAGGTGCCAAAATTGGACTATAATTTGTTTAATTTTGTCCGACCATATATTATATGGTATTATGCATGCTCTTAAGTAACCAGGTCCCACTCCATTGTTATTCATCACTGGCAGATTCTGTATATCACCAGATCCTAGTAATACTGAGTACTTAATACCCCGATTCCTCATAATATCAGAAATTATGTCACTCATCAAATCCTGTGGATACCCCCTTTCACTAAAAAAACTTTGTATTTGTATAAGTTCCGACTCCAAGTCCTCTAACTCTGATACCATTCTAACGGCCCTAATACATTGGCCCTTAAATACATTAGTTTTCAGTTTGTGAGGATGACAACTGGTAAACTCAAGATAGTTATTAGAGAAGGTAGGTTTTCTATAAATAGTGGAACGCACTTTACCATTCTCTTGGGTTACCAGTGTGTCTAAATATGGTAAACCTTTGGAGTCAAATTCATAAGTAAATTTCAAATAATCACTACTATTATTAATGGCATCGATGAATGACAACATTTCCTCAAAAGTGCCTTTCCATAACAAATATGTGTCATCTAAAAACCTGGAATAGTATGTTACCTTGGTAAAAAGGGGATATTTAAACAAAAATTCATCTTCCCAATTCAGCATGACCAGGTTGGCATAGATGGGGGCACATGCTGCACCCATCGCTACGCCCCTGGTCTGCTGAAATATCTCCCCTTCAAAGTAAATATAATTGTTTTCCAGAACAAGTGACATCATCTCAGTTAATAAGGAGATAGTATCCCAAGATAGATCTGTATGATTCCTTAGACTGTTGGAAAAGGCTTCCAGTCCTTTCTCCTTAGGGATACATGTAAATAGATCTATCACATCGATGGTTATAATGTATTGAAACTCAACATTTTCAAAACTCGAAACTGGATAGTTGGAAAGAAAACACCACGAGTCTTTTACCATGTGTGGAATCAGGGTATATATATTTTTTAAGGTCGTATCAATAAACTTCCCCATCTTGAAAGTTTTAGAATCACTACCCGATACAATCTGTCTTAGAGGGGGGTCATCGCTATTTTTGTGGGTTTTAGGTATACCCACCATGTTAGCCAACTTGGGATGTTCAACTTTGATGAATTTATAAATTTCGATGGTAATTCTCCCATCTATTGAAAATTCTTCAATATAGGAGTCAATCCTGCGATATGCTATATTTAGTTGATTCCTGGAAATAGTAACGTAGTTGGCTGTGTTGTGCAATATATCATATATTTTTTGTGTGTATTTCATACTGTCATAAATAGCTATACCCCCCCCTTTATCGGGTTTCATCAGTCTAATAGATTTGTTACTTCTGATAGCTTTAAGTAATTCCCTTTCCTCAATGGACAGATTACTGAATTCGTCAACCTTATTGAAACCTTTGTAGGCTTTATATATTTCCCTAGTAACGATCTTATCATAACAATCAATAATTGAATGATTGGGTGGTGTGAATTTACTCCTAATAGTCAAATTGGCACCCTTGATAACTTTGTTCTCCTCTCTTGTACCACAGATAATATTTTTTTCCTTGAAGTAAACTTCCAAATTAATTTTCCTAATATATTTTTTGAAATCTATTAATACTTCAGTTAGTGAGAACTTTGGATTCGGTATATATTTCAACCCTTTCTCCATCAATTGAAAGTATACCTTATCTATAGTCAAATCAGTATAATTGAATATATTAAAATGTCGATACGATAACATCTTGCCTGTGACTACTATTGGGTCATCTTGTTCAAAATTATCATTTTCAGATGGTCCATGTTCCAATGAATTGCAGTTGGTGCCTGTTACATTATGTTTACTTCCACTGAGTAAAGGTGACAAATTAGATGGGACAATACACACTACCTTGTTCTGGTGTATACCCTGTTTCCCCTGTTCTGTAATGGGGGATGATTCCCCCACCTTTTTGACTGAAAATCCTCATAAACAACATTCCTAGAGTTTGAATCAAATTCATAACATGTATCACTCCCTAACACCCCATCAACTTCATTAGTAACAGGAATCTTGGTGGAATTTCCCTGAATGTTCCTGTTTCTCGGCCAGACATAAGCTCTCTTTTGTTGGTATTGTGTGCTATCCCTCTTAATTTTGTCTGTTTTGCGCTTACAAACATTGTTGGCCCATTTTTTAGCTTCAATGTATTGCTTGTTATACAATTTCGCCCAGTCTTTGAACACTAAATCATTAACTATTTGTGTGTTCAATATTTCTACTTCATGGATAGCCTTACTAAGTTTGTCATCATAATACTTCATGAGTAGTTGAATATAATTAAATCCACATTTATCAAAAAAATCATTAAATTCCTTCATACATTCCTCAGTCAAATCAATACCTAAGGGTAATTTGAAAAATCTCAACCCTTTAGGAACAATCCTCGCATCCATACATTTCTGTAAATATAAAGTGTCCACTTTGAGTCCATTGATGGTCTTGAGTTTCTTTCCCAAAGAATAAATCATAGTCTTTAAGTTAACAGTCTCATGGTTGTTCGAACAACCAGAAGGCGATGTCATCTTTTCGTCAACTCCATGATTGTCAACAAAAAAGTCAAAGGATAAAAATTGGTTGAACAAATCCACATCCTGCATAACAGAACCAGACCCCATATCTGGTAAAGGCATATGTCACGCTGACCAGTTGCGTTAGTCTGTAAATTAACCCTATTCGCCCATTAACAGTAGAATAGGTTTTGTAAGGTGGCCCCTCTTGGGTTTGGTACCCACCCTCTTGGCCTCCAAGTCATAATCATAAATGGAAAAATCAAACGTACAATCAGAGATGTTGATATTGCTACTGGATAGCGGTGCAATAATATCCAAACCTGGGGTGGGACTGGTATGAGGAGATTTCTGTCCATTGGGAATGTCAAAACTGTCATGTGAGTGGTCTTCCAAATATTCTGTAGCAATCTGATTGTCAGCATTGTTGTTGCCCTTATGAACTGTTCTAATGAGCATGGGACGGTTAACAGTCCCCTTATCAGTCAAAGATGGTAAAACATGATGATTATCGTCCCCCAATCTAAGCGAACCTGCAACAGGTATCGCTTCTTTCTGTTTAGAAAGGTGACCACTACTAGGGGGTTTGTTATGATCCCGTTGGCAACATACCATATCCCCCTGTAATAATTTCGAAACCAAAAGGGACAACTGTTTCACCTCACCTCTCAATTCCGCTATTTGCGTGGTAAATGCCTCTGTAGCGTTGTGGCTGTTGCTGTTACTGTTCTCCGTCGCAGGCAAATTACTGTCCACGGGCGCTGGATTCTCTGAATGGAGTGAGCTCTTGGCGTTCTCGCCGGAAGCCGCCGGAGTATTCAACGACATCGTAAATGAATGACCAAAAGACAACAAGTCTCAAATCAATCCGGTGTCCACCAATAAGCGAAGTAAGCCAACAGACGTCTTGTAGTTAAAAAAAAGATGTTTAATCCAAATAACGCCCCAAACACAAACACAGTATGCACGAAACACATCAAAAACCACAGACTGAACGGAACAGACAGCAACACTACGCTAAAGCAGTTTAGCGCTTTCAACCAGTAAATTGGTCTTCTTCAGAACTGCGTAACAGAGGCATTCAAACCTACTAAATAAACTTTTTGGCGCCAAATCAGGTCTTAAAGTCATATACTTAATACAATAGTGTCAACTGTTATAATAAAATAAGAATAATATTGAATAATATACACTACAACAAGTGTAAAGTACATAATAATACATAAAAATTAAATATAAGAATGAACTTGTAAACTCCTTAAAAAATTGATGGTGCGTTTTAACTACTAAAGTTTAAAATAACATTATGGAAGCATTCTCACCATATGGACCTAACTATTACTATAATGTACGAATGATGTCATGGACATAAATTGATTATTGCTGACCACCTAAGATATATACATACAATACAGATGATAATGTCGATAGACCACAGAATGTTAATGAATATAAAAACAATAATGAAATAAAATTGTTAATAAAATTATTAATGTTAATGTAAATGAAATGAATCTCAATCTAAAAAATAAACATAATACGAAATATATGTATATGCTAAAGAGATGTATATGTGTATATAATATATATAAATATAAATGTGAATATGAATATAGTATAAAATTCATATAAAGTTGAAGTAAAGTTAATGTAAAGTTAGATGAGATGAACCTGTAAACAATAATAATATAATAAAGATAAAAATAATGAAAATGTATAATATGTCAATATAACATGATCATGAATGTTTCTACAGTATACAAATTAATTAAAAAACCTAATCTTGAATATTTCTATAATGTACATGTGAACTAAAAAGATATCTCAGTCTTCCATTTTGTGCCTTCACAGATAGTTAAAGTGGAACATATACACCAGAAACTGAATGACTGAATGTTACATTTTGATAAATAAATGTTAAATTTGATAATTAACTACATTAATGGTCTCTATATAAGGAGGACTTTAGGTTAGACAATGGACACAAAAGTAAGATCAATTGCAAAAAGGGTAACTGCAACACCAGACAGGTTATATATTTGGCTAAATGTGATTCTTGCGAGGCCTTTTATGTGGGTCGCACTGAAAGATGCATTAAAAAACGCATATATAACCATGTATATAGCATTAAGGTCAAGGATTCCACTAATGCCTTATATAGACACGTTCACCAATATGGAGAGACACATATGTTCAAGTTCGTAATATTGGAAGTGATACCTAACAACCCTAGGGGTGGTGACATTAAATCTTTTATCGCATATAGGGAAAGTTGGTGGCAACTTTTCTTGGATGCGACTACACCACCTGGACTGAATGACTTTATATCCATCAAAAGCCTCCTTATATAGAGACCATTAATGTAGTTAATTATCAAATTTAACATTTATTTATCAAAATGTAACATTCAGTCATTCAGTTTCTGGTGTATATGTTCCACTTTAACTATCTGTGAAGGCACAAAATGGAAGACTGAGATATCTTTTTAGTTCACATGTACATTATAGAAATATTCAAGATTAGGTTTTTTAATTAATTTGTATACTGTAGAAACATTCATGATCATGTTATATTGACATATTATACATTTTCATTATTTTTATCTTTATTATATTATTATTGTTTACAGGTTCATCTCATCTAACTTTACATTAACTTTACTTCAACTTTATATGAATTTTATACTATATTCATATTCACATTTATATTTATATATATTATATACACATATACATCTCTTTAGCATATACATATATTTCGTATTATGTTTATTTTTTAGATTGAGATTCATTTCATTTACATTAACATTAATAATTTTATTAACAATTTTATTTCATTATTGTTTTTATATTCATTAACATTCTGTGGTCTATCGACATTATCATCTGTATTGTATGTATATATCTTAGGTGGTCAGCAATAATCAATTTATGTCCATGACATCATTCGTACATTATAGTAATAGTTAGGTCCATATGGTGAGAATGCTTCCATAATGTTATTTTAAACTTTAGTAGTTAAAACGCACCATCAATTTTTTAAGGAGTTTACAAGTTCATTCTTATATTTAATTTTTATGTATTATTATGTACTTTACACTTGTTGTAGTGTATATTATTCAATATTATTCTTATTTTATTATAACAGTTGACACTATTGTATTAAGTATATGACTTTAAGACCTGATTTGGCGCCAAAAAGTTTATTTAGTAGGTTTGAATGCCTCTGTTACGCAGTTCTGAAGACCAATTTACTGGTTGAAAGCGCTAAACTGCTTTAGCGTAGTGTTGCTGTCTGTTCCGTTCAGTCTGTGGTTTTTGATGTGTTTCGTGCATACTGTGTTTGTGTTTGGGGCGTTATTTGGATTAAACATCTTTTTTTTAACTACAAGACGTCTGTTGGCTTACTTCGCTTATTGGTGGACACCGGATTGATTTGAGACTATATGTATATATATGTATATGTATATATATATATGTATATATATGTATGTGTATATATATATATATGTATATATATATGTATATATATATATGTGTATATATATATATGTATGCATATATATATATGCATATATATATATGTATGCATATATATATATGTATATATACAGGGAACAACAGGAGGAGAGGGAGAGGCAGGGGGAGGTACACCAACAACAACACCTTCCACCAAACGAGAGGTCGGATGACGACCAGGAGCATGGCCAGAGGACAGTACTAATAACGAAACCTATGGATGTCAATACCCAAGTGTTCAACCTCTCAGACCTGAGCCTTTCCACAGAGCAAAAACAAATGCTGATGAGAGGCTTTACTTTCATTCCCTCCCAAAGAGCCAACCTTACGGATGTAATACTTGACCTTAGACTCTACACGAGGAAGCTGAACCTAAAGATTCTGTTCGGCTCGGACACCACGAGGAGCCAGACACCGACTCATAGTAACGACTACCAACCAACGGGGCTAAGGAAGAGAAGCGTTTACACACCAGGGCTCAACAGCGGGTTAAGCACATTTCAAAACGTATGCGAATTCGAACTTCGCAACCTCATGAGTCGACCCAGTCAATACAAATGGTTCAATCTCAGCCAGGGAGAGAGGCAGGCACTTCGCGAACTTAGCGACGAAAAGAACCTTAGGGTAATGAAGGCCGATAAGGGAACAGGACTAGTACTGATGAACCAGTCCGACTATGTAGACAAAATTAAGCAGATTCTCCTTGATCGAGAATTTTATAAACCGGTTGACATGGCAGCCGTTAACAAAGGTCTGAACTCCATAGATAAACTACTGGCCACCCTGGAGACCAAAGATTTCATCTCAGAAGATGACCTCTCGTTCATGCAGGTCTCCTGCCCCAGCCTGGGCAAAGCCTTCGGGATTCCCAAAATCCACAAGGATGAAAAGAATCCACCCTTCAGACTTATTATCTCAGGGAAAAGGACCAAGACTGAGTACATATCCGAATTTCTCGACAAAGCCTTCAACCCCTTAGTGCAGAAATCTCTGTACTACACTAGGGATTCCTGGGACTTTCTTAATGAACTGTTTAAACTTAAGGTGGACTTTTCCAAATGCATATTAGTTACGCTTGATATAGTTGCACTATATTCGAACATTCCCCACATCGAAGGGATCAAAGCAGTCGAATCCCTGCTGCTCAGACATGCTAAAATGAGCATAAACAAAACTGAAACCTTGATGGGGCTGACCACCGCAGTACTTAAAAACAATTTCTTCAGTTTTCAGGGGGAGATTTTCCAGCAAGTGAAAGGGGTAGCCATGGGCTCCAAAATGGCCCCTGCCTTCGCCAACTTGGTTCTGTGCGAATGGGAGCTTGAATCGTTGGCGGAAATAAGGGGATTCAATCAAGTGTTGCTTTACAGGAGGTTTATTGACGACATAGTAATAGTCTGGGAAGGATCGAACCCCGATCTCCAGACGTTCATCAGTGAACTCGACAATAGCATCCCCTTTCTAGACTTTGTGGTGTCCGGATGCGGTAAAGTCATCAACTTCCTTGACACCAGTATCTCGATAAACCCCAGCACAGGGGTACTGGAATCCACAGTGCACAGAAAGGAGACCTACCGCAATAACTTCTTGGAATTCAAAAGCCAACACCCCTTGTTTATCAAAAAGAACGTGGTTAGGGGTCAGTTCATACGCCTATCTAGGCTAGTCTCCGAAGACGACGCCTTCCACCAAGAAAGCCTGTTTTTGGCTGAGCTCTTCCTCAACAGGCACTACCCTGAGAATCTAGTTAGCAGCATCCAGGAGGAAGTTACGAGGCTAAGGTACACCAGGTTCAAACCCATACTAAAATTCGGGTTTGTCCCTAATGGCGCCTCCACGGATGGAGATGACCGGCACAGTAGCTTCCCTGTACCTATCTGCAGAGACATGGGAGCCATCAAAACCATTTTATCCAACAACTGGAACATCATCAAAGCTGACCGTACACTTAGTAAATACCTCGGTGACCACCCCGTTTTCTCACACAAGAGAACGAAGACGCTTAGGAGCATATTCCAGAGGAATGACGCCGCCTTACCCCAAACAGCCTCTGTGGTCAGTCGAGGAATGTCCGCGTGCGGGAGGTGTGTGATC